>NC_083761.1:4876151-5023651 GCF_963514075.1 Conger conger
GGGGAGTCCTGGGGGGGGGGCAGAAAGGTTGTTAGCATCTTTATCCTTGTTAGCATCGTTAGCGTCACAGAGCAATAGAAGATCGAAGGCACAAACAAACATGCTTTTTCAAACATTATATAACGAGTATTACACCAATTTTGTATGTTTTTCTGGGGGGGGGGGGGGGGGGGGGTGGCATCTGAGGTGAGATTTGAACCTCTCACTCGTCCAAATATTTATTGGACGAACGCACTACCTGTCAGCTACGACGAAAAAACGATGTTCTTTTGAATTCGAGGGTTATGTCATCAGGGAGTGTGTTGTCGCGGTAACCTCCTACGAGCCTTCACTTTCACTGCACTTCACAGTGCTCGCTGGCGAACTAGCCCAGCTAACCCCGCTACACTTAAAGTCTAATGGACCGTAAGTGGCTTTGGATAGACGCGTCAGGGAGATGGTAAAATGGCGGTTATCGGTGTGTTACCCGGCTCCCCGGCGGACTCCAGGCTCAGGACCAGCTGCTGCGTCTCCATGTTGAACAGGCCCGTCTCCCCCGGTGCTGAACGAGGTCACCATGTGGGCGGGCTCACTGCACACCAGGTCCACCGACGAGGGGATTCCCAGCTCTGCGACAGGAGGAGAGCGCTGTCAATCAAACCTACCCTTAAACAGCATTCTGTTTCTATCGTTCTGTTTCTATCGACATCTTGTGTGTGCCATCGTGTGCACGTGAGCAAAATAAACTTTTATTTATCAAGCACATTTCATACAGGTCTGGGAAACACTGTGATGATGTTCATGGAGGTAAAAACAGAAAGGAAATGCAGAAGAAGGGGTCTTTTCAGCGCTTATCCTGGTTATGGGTATGCACTTTGTTGTACGTCGCTCTGGACAAGAGCGTTTGCCAAATGCCATTAATGTAATGTAAAGACAATACAAAACATTAAAAAGACAATATAAAACATTTAAAAAATTATAGCTGTGAACGGCTGTTGATTTATCGATTAATTTATTCATTACTATTAACGCAATTACTGCATTTGTTAGAGCCACTGAAAAGCAAACGGTCCCTTCTCCTGTCGTATGAACACATTCATCATGTCCATCCGTGTTACAGACGTCAAGCTGAGGCAGAGATGCCTACCCTCAAACAAAAAGTTTTATTTGCGGAACAGAGATGACCATATATGGGAACTTATGGGAAAGTTTCTGACAAAGCCCTCTGTCAGCTCAGATCAGTCAATGAAAGACAGGGAATATGGGGGGGGGGGGGGGGGGGGGGATCTGTCATTGTCAAAAATAGAATCGAGAGCATCTGGCAAGTTTTAGCTGCTATGCTGCAGATCAACTTGCGTTGGCTGAAATCACCGTCTCCACTTGGAACTTACAGAAGATTGTCATTCATCAGAAATAACCGTTTCATCAGTAAAGCATTTCAGCAGAAGTTTGGTGGACTTTTCACATGTGAGAGTGTGCAGTATACCTGATTGGGCTCATAGTGGCATGAGTTTATGACGCTGAGGAGAGTCCTTACGTCGCAGTGTTGAACACATAAAAGCAGGGGTTCCCCAAGTGAACCTTCATACATTTACGCAGATGCTGACTGGACAGCAGTAGGGGAGATTGCAGCACACTGATTGGTCAGGAGTAGAAGAGATGCAGGGTGCCGATTGGTCAGCAGTAGGGCAGATGCAGCGTGCTGATTGGTCACTCACCTCTGTTCTCGTTGAAGACGGCGAGGGCGGGGGAGGTGTCTGCGGCGTTCCACAGCCTCACCGTGCCGTCGCCCGAGCAGGAGAGGAGGCGATGGTGGGCCGAACTGTACACCAGGCCCCACACTGCGTCTGTGTGCCCGCACAGCGCCCCCCGCAGGACCGACGGCTCTGTGACAGCGGAGAGACACCAGGCCCGTCAACTCGATCAACGGTCAACGGTCAACAGTCAACGTTCAACAGTCAACGGTCAACACTCAGTCAACGGTCAACAGTCAACGGTCAACAGTCAACGGTCAACGGTCAACGGTCAACACTCAGTCAAGAGTCAAGAGTCAAGAGTCAACACTTACAGAAATGGAGTACACTTGCGATAGATTAAAATCTATCATCAAGACCGGAAAAGAAGTCTACATCACAGCTATTTTACCTCACACTTTACCTCACATTGCTATTTTGGGGGATCGGGTCTGGTCGTTCTGTTTTCTGCTACTCTGCAAAGCGTCTTTGTGACAGTCTTCTGCAAAACGTTCTACACAATTAAAACTGAATTGAACTGAACTTAAATTATGGGAAACCATCAGGCACCAGGCCAAAAGGAACTTTCTAGTTTTTGTTGTTTTTGTTTTGGTACAGCCAGCTAAGCAGGGCACAAGATTGCGTCCGACCAGGAGACAAGCATTCACGAGGGGTGAGTTTCGCCTCCCGACAGGCTCAACTGCGGACACCCCGTGACTGAGGAAATCAGTGCCAAATTTCCCTGGAAGGCTAAAGCAGTTCAGTCACTGAACCTTAAATCACATGGTGCCTAATCATGTGTCCTCTCATAGAGAGAGCCAAACTGTGCCAAAGGTTTTTCTGTTTTAGGTTTTTTTTTGCTGACCACACGGCTGTAGTAGTGATTCAGTCCAACCCGTTTCACAACGTTAGCGTTGCTTAACCACGAGCGGGAGCGGGGTGCATAAACAAGCGTCGCACACATGACAATCTATGGTCTATCTTCACAAACCCTGAACTGTAGCCTAGTGACTAAGGCGCATGACTGCATTGCTCCAGGGGAGGATTGTCCCCTGCTTAGTCTAATCAACTGCAAGTCACTTTGGATAAAAGCATCAGCTAAATGACAAATGATTATTATTATTATTATTACATTTGTTAGAGCCACTGCAAAGCTAAGGTCCCTTCTCCTGTACTGTGGCTTGCATGTGAGTGTGTGCGAATGGGTGAATGAGAAGCATCGATTTTTATTCAAGAGCTGTACACGCTTTGGATAAAGGCGCTATATAAATTCGAAGCCGGCCAGGCCGTACCATACGAGTCGTAGGGGTCGATGTTCGGGTTGGGGGTGTTCCAGCTTTGGATGGTGCCGTCCACGCCCCCGCTGAAGCACTGCTCCCCCGACGAGCTCATGACCACACACAGCACAGAGCCCCTGTGAGGGAGGGGGGAGAGAGGTGAGGGCTGAGTCTGGAGGCGGTGGGGGCGGGTGGTGGGGCGGTCGGGGTGTCGGGGGTTAGCCCAAAACAAGCGGTACTGTTGTACAGCTATGACTCCAAGCTTCACAATGACATATGACAAGGGGTTGTTTTTGTCTGGGTTTGATCCGTTTGGGACTGTACATATTGGTGTGATGGAAACATCTCCATAGGCGGACAATGAGGATAAAGGACACATGAGCAGGTGATGACAGGGAGATAAAGAACGCTACCAGGCCCCGCAGGCTGTGCCATTTTCCACTTGTGTGTAAACGGGAAAGAGTCGCTCTGTGTGTGTGTGTGTGTGTGTGTGTGTGTGAGGTGTGAGCCGGCTTACCTGTGGGCCCTGAAGGTGTATATGGGTTCCACATCGAGAGCGGCACTCCTGGGAGAGAGAGAGAGAGAGAGAGAGAGGAAGAGAGAGACGAGAGAGGAGAGAGAGAGGAGAGAGAGAAAGAGAGAGAGGAGAGAGGAGAGAGAGAGATGAGAGAGGAAGAGAGAGAGAGGATAGAGGAGAGAGAGAGAGAGAGGAGAGAGAGCGTCACACACAGCTCTGAGACGACTCCTCAACCCAACACATTTAAATGAAGCCTTTAGAGGCCCAGTCTAATATCTGGTGGCTCATAAAATGCTAATGGCTCATAATGAACAAAACGACAGAGCTATGGTGCAACTGCCTGGAATTATAACCCCATAAAAAGCACTTCAAAAGGAAAAATAAGTATGTAAAATGAGTGTCAGATCGACACCACTTCCCTGTTCATCTTCACCTTCCGCATTTTCACTCGTCTTCATTGTTTGATATAACAAACTATGTGGCCTCATCACCATGGAAACAAACTCATCACTCACTGGTCGGGCGAGTTATGGAAAGAATAGTTGATGACCCGAGACCCTCGCAGTTAACGCGGGGCGGGGGGTGGCACCCCAGCGAGACGGCGGTAAGGCTTACTTCTTGGCGGGCGCGGTCTTCTGCAGGTTCCACATCTTGAGCGTGTGGTCCTCGGAGGCGGTGACCAGGACGGGTTCCACCGGGTGGAACGCCAGGCCGCGGATGGCGTCGAAGTGGCTCCGCAGCGTGAACTTGGGGTTCCACGTCTTCCTCAGCGCGTCTTTGTTGTTGGTGATCTGGGGGGCGGAGACAGCAGGGCCTGTAACCGTGCCGCCTGACTGTGCCAAACGGGTTCTAAACAGGAGGTAACCATTCCCCAAACTGTGCCAAACGGGTTCTAAACAGGAGGTAACCTTTCCCAAACTGTGCCAAACGGGTTCTAAACAGGAGGTAACCATTCCCCAAACTGTGCCAAACGGGTTCTAAACAGGAGGTAACCATTCCCAAACTGTGCCAAACGGGTTCTAAACAGGAAGTAACCATTCCCAAACGGGTTCTAAGCAGGAGGTAACCATTCCCAAACTGTGCCAAACGGGTTCTAAACAGGAAGTAACCATTCCCAAACGGGTTCTAAACAGGAAGTAACCATTCTCAAACTGTGCCAAACGGGTTCTAAACAGGAGGTAACCATTCCCAAACGGGTTCTAAGCAGGAGGTAACCATTCCCAAACTGTGCCAAACGGGTTCTAAACAGGAAGTAACCATTCCCAAACGGGTTCTAAACAGGAAGTAACCATTCTCAAACTGTGCCAAACGGGTTCTAAACAGGAAGTAACCATTCCCAAACGGGTTCTAAACAGGAAGTAACCATTCTCAAACTGTGCCAAACGGGTTCTAAACAGGAGGTAACCATTTCCAAGCTTTAGTAAATGGGTTTTAATCGTTCACAAAATCTACTAAACGGGTTCCAAAAAGGAGTTAAACATTCCCAAATGTGAGTAAATTGGTTCTGAAATGGAGGAAAACTTTCCCAAACCATGGTTCTAAACAGGAGGTAAGCATTCCCATGTACTGTACTGAACATAACGCACTGCAATATCATACAACAGGATGCGTGTAATGGGATGTACATTAAATGGCAATTACATTTAGGGATTTAGCAGAACCACTTATGCGGAATAAATAAAAAGTGCATGCAAACGGTAAGTCTTAGATAAACAGAACCTCATGAATCCGTGAAGACAAACACATATCTGAGTCAATTATGAAGATAAGCTGGACTCAGATGATTAAAGCTTAATCTGTAGAGTTAAGCTAGCAGTTATACACATGGAAGTGGTTGTGTGCTGTGGCTTTTAACAAGAGTAAAAAAAAAAAAAAACATCGCCTGAATATAGTTCAAGGAGTAATACAAAACAGAAAACATTTTACAAAATACCAAAACAATGTAAATAATGTGATACATGGCAATGTAGTAGAATGTAATATAATGCAATGGGTTTTTATACGTTCCCCTGCTGGCAATAGTACTACTACTATATTTAACTGCGACACCATTAAGTGAAACATAAAGATCAGCTGCCAGCGTCAGATCGGTGTTCAGAAACGCGGCTCAAAAGCACGTCTCACCCCCAGACCCACAGTCATCGTGTCACTTTATGAGAAATTGATTCGGACAAAAAAAAAAAAGCTGCGGTTAATATTGACATTAACGGGGAGCTGGAGGTCGATTCCTACGCCGAGTCTGTGTGCGAGGGAGTTAATAGATTTCCGCGTGTTGTTTACCGCTTCTCCCCCGACCCCCCCCACCCCCGTGTTTGCCGAACGCCGCAAATACAATTTATTCTCACAGAACGGGCGGCTTGTGCTCCTACGGCTGGGACTGTTTGGCACGAACAGAGCGGAAAAACGGCCATCGCGTCGGTTTCTACTCTTTCTCCGCCGCATGTCCAGTTGAGGGTAACAATTAAACAACAACGATAAAACATTTTTTTAAAAGCTACCCAGAATGCATCTGTACTGACCATCGCGGCTGGAAGCTGGCAGCGGAGGGCTGCTGCGGCTAAAAGCCGTGCCGCTAATTTCCTCTTCATTAGCAACGCTTTCTGACAGCGCCAAGTCATTAGCGGCGCGATATTTAATCTACATATCGCCACAGATGTTCCCACTGGAGAGAGCATCCTCAACCGATCAATCTATCCTTTTCTCCGGTTAAAGTGCCGTTGTTTATTTCAGCTAGCCCGCTAAAGCATTCAGCCCCAGACCGAAAAAATACATGTTTACAGAGAAATTAATCCCAAACGGTTGCCTGTGAAGGAACTTGGCATCGGCATCGAGGATTTTCAACGAGGCAATGCACCACTACGTGAGGACTGGGTCACTAAAGATTTAGCAGAGAAAACAGCACCTAGCTACTCTGAGTGGAAACTTTATCCCCGAAACGTTCAACGGCAAGTGGGGTGCTTTGATTGAACGCACGTTTTTTGGGGCTCAACCCCGCCCTTCAGCCAACGGTATTTATAGGCGTGGCTGCACCCCACATTTTCGTTGGTGGAACTTGCATCGTAGGTGTTTTTAGGGTCCTCATTTTGTAAGTCTTTTCAGTGTCCTCACTACGTAAGCGTGTGTTCAGGATCCTCATTTTGTAAGTGTGTTTACACGGTCCTCACTATATAGGTGTTTTCAGGGGTCCACACTCTGCAGGTGTGTTTTCAGGTCCTCACTTTACAGGTGTGTTTTCAGGGTCCTCACTACATAGGTGCGTTTTCAGGGTCCTCACTTTGCAGGTGTGTTTTCAGGGGTCCTCACTTTGCAGGTGTGTTTTCAGGGTCCTCACTACATAGGTGTGTTTTCAGGGTCCTCACTACATAGGTGTGTGTTCAGGATCCTCATTTTGTAAGTGTGTTTACACGGTCCTCACTACATAGGTGTTTTCAGGGGTCCACACTCTGCAGGTGTGTTTTCAGGGTCCTCACTACGTCGGTGTGTTTTCAGGGTCCTCACTTTGCAGGTGTGTTTTCAGGGGTCCTCACTACAAAGGTGTGTTTTCAGGGTCCGCACTACATAGGTGTGTTTTCAGGGTCCTCACTACATAGGTGTGTTTTCGAGGTCCTCACTACACAGGTGTGTTTTCAGGATCCTCACTACACAGGTGTGTTTTCGGGGTCCTCACTACACAGGTGTGTTTTCGGGGCGGTACTCACATCGTACGCCAGGCTGTCGGCCTCGTTGGCCACCGTCAGGCCCGCCAGCTCGCCCAGGCCCAGCTCACTCTCCATCGCCTCGTCCCCGCCCATGATGAACGACTTCCCCGACGTGGGCGGGAACGTCATGGCCTCCACTAGAAACAGAAACACACACACACACATCACACACACGTTTCAGACGTCACGTCAGAGTGAGTGCGGTACACAGGCTAACCTCTCCCTCCAACATCCCCAGATTTCTTCCCATCTGGGAGTTGTGCTCTCACCACTGTTGGAAGGTTCCCCCCCGACTAGGGTGTTTTTTTTTTTTGTATCATTCCAAGCTATAGATCACATTTTGCTAATTGTTGTAAACACACTTTTACCATTAACTGATTAACTGATGACGTGTTGGAAACAGGCAGTAGCAGCCATTACCAGCAACTGGAGCAAAGCCAAACGTGATTGGTGGAGACGGTTTGACTATAGGATGGACCTGGGAGGAGCTTGAAAGGATCCACCAATCACGTTACTCCATTCTGTCCTATTCTATTTGCAGCTATGCCATAAGTTTCTCTCTATTTTCTTTGAGTAAGCAGGAAAGACGTGCGTTCAAGACTGCAAACTGGGAACTACTGTTGCAACAAACCGATATTGTAAAATGATTTTGAATGAGCCATTTAGTCGGCCATCAATGGCTTTTCAATAGAAATGGATGCGACTTTGGCCTAACAGTGCTATGCAGAGAACTGACTGCTTACAGGGAGTAAGAAATACGACGTTAATTAAAGTGCATAATAACAGCCGAACGATTGTCAACTTGGGTTCGTCAAAGTCTGAATATGTGGGCGAAAGCTAGCTAACGTTTGCAGTCTGGAACGCATGCCAGGACTATGTTACGGTGGTCCAGTAGGGGGCGCTACTACCTTCGTCAGCGCGGTTGGCTTCCTGCTCGTTGAGCCGGGGGACACTCGGCCTCGCGGGGGGGGTGACGGACGGCTGCATGGGGGGCAGGTCCTCCGCGTCCCGCAGGTTGGCCAACATGTCCTGGAGCTTGGACCGGTTGGGTCCTGGGCGGGGGGGGGGGGGGGGAGGTTGGTGGAGGGCAGGAGGGGTTTTGGAGGGGGACATTATTAATACTAATACACAAAGGTTACGGATAAACAACAAACTCGCAAATGAGCAAAAGCGAAAAAGAACGAATAAACAAACCGAATTAAGCGAAAGAAAGGCATTGAACATTTGTAAACAGAGGGAGAGAGAAGAGCATGAGTACTTTCTCAGATAAAGAGCAGGCACAGGTTCAGAAAGCAGTGGAGATTTTGAGGAGAGAGTAGAGAGAGCTTGGCTTGTGTTGCTGTAGCAGCACCCCCTTTTTGTTGAGGAACTCGCGAGCATGCGACAGAAGAACTCAAAGCAAAGTATGAGCATGACGGTTGAGTTGAACCCCCCCCCACCCCACCCCCCACCCCACCCCACCCCCTCAAAGCAATGACTCACCCACCTCAGTACGCAACCGAAAAAAATTAAAGTAACAAAATAAAAAAAACTTTCATTCAACAAATGACAATAGTTGGTGGGGGGGGGGGGGGTGGACAGGAGTAAAATAATGAAGAGGATTAAGGCAAGAAAATAATTAAGAGAATTAAAAGGTGGCTAAAACTGCGGAAATAAAAAGATAATAGGGTAGGAAGAAGATAATTAGCAGACAAACATAAACAGGAGGATTAGGACATTTAGCCAAGCTCAGCGTTTAGCGGTCCGTGAAAAAGAAAAACTAAAGCAGAGGACAAGAAGGTGGGCGATGGTGAGTGAAATCTGGGATTTAGACTTGAGCATGAAATGGAGCGTTGATAGATAGAAAATGGCGGCGTGTAGCTAGCCCAGGTAGAGAGAGTGATGTCAGATTGCGGCACTAGCTGATGCCAAGGCCCAAAAGGGGCAAGGCCCCCTGGAGGATGGTTGTGGTAATGGCCTGAACGTACGGGCCTGAGCTGCTGCATTTCCGTTATATTTGGTCTCTGGCAGTGGTAGCCAACCCCGTTCCTGAAGATCTACCGCCCTCTAGTTTTTCACTCCAACCCTAACATAGTACATCTCATTCAATGGCTAGAGATCTGCATTGAACTGCTAATTCTGAGTCAGGTGTGCCGAATTATGGCCGGAGTGAAAGCCTACAGGATGGTAGAACTCTAGGAACAGGGTTGGGCAGCCCTGCTCTAGCTGTTGAACGAGGTGTGCTTTGTTAGGGTTGGAGTGAAAACCTACAGGACGGCAGATCTCCAGGAACAGGGTTGGGCAGCCCTGCTCTAGCTGTTGAACGAGGTGTGCTTTGTTAGGGTTGGAGTGAAAACCTACAGGGCGGTAGATCTCCAGGAACAGGGTTGGGCAGCCCTGCTCTATCTGTTCAGTGAGGTGTGCTTTGTTAGGGTTGGAGTGTAAACCTACAGGACGGTAGATCTCCAGAAACAAGGTTAGTTACCACTGCTCGTGGTTTCCACACACGTTTCGGGGCCAGAGGAAGATGTACAGTCTAGCGTGCAGCTGGGTGAATCAACAACAGCTTCATCCAGCGAGAAGGACAAAAAAAAATGGGGATGAAAGTAAAGCCAAAGGAGAGACAAAGCCTGGGGAGGGAGGGTGGGAGGGCTAGAATGGCTGGCCAATCAGCCGTTGCCCTGGCACTGACGAGTGTTTTCACCCACACGGCGACGTAAACAGAGGGGAAAAACAGAACGAAAAAACGGGTGGGCTGACGAGAGAAAAGAAAAGAGAATGAAGAGAACAGGAATGATGGAGGGATGAGGGATGAATGAGTGAACACAAGGAGGGGACGTTAACAAACACACACCATTTGTCTTTGTGAAACCCTCTGTGATTTGGGGAGGGGGGGGGGGAGGGGAGGGGAGAACCTCAAACAAAGAAACGGAGAACGAGGAACAAACAAAAAAACGAAAGACCGACACGGCGCAAAGGAAGGAAGGAGGGCGAGAGGCGAGTCCCAACGTGCCAGAAAGAACAAACAGAAGGAGAGATGGAGGGAAGGAAGAAAGGAAGGAGAGAAAGTTCATTGCGATCGATTATTTAGTAATTTCTTTTTTTTTTTCTTATTCTTTTTTTTTCCCCCAGAAAAAGAGCTTGTTAGCGGAAGAAGGGGAGAGGCGGCGCCCCCTAGTGGACTTACTCTTCACCCCCTTTTTGCCCTTGCGCTCCTTTCTGTACTGCTCCTTCAGTTTGGTTATCAGATTTTGGTCCACATCCCAGGCCTCTGACATGGGACACTGTTCTTCCTTCTCTACAGGGAGGGGAGAGACACACCAACAGGCCGTTCAGTCCCGGAGGCCCAAAAAACACTTCCCTCTCGCTCGTTAAAATAAAAATAACAGAAAAGAAAAAAATGGCCTCTGTGGTTTTACCGAACAAAAGAGAAGGTAAATAAAGAATATGACTGAATAAGCCTGGGATAGAGGATGGAGGATGCCAGGGGGCTTGCTGTTGTTGTTGTTGTTGTTGTTTTGGGGGCGAAAAGGGAAGGTTTCGCACCTCCGTGGGGACCAATTACAGCCATTGATGCTGATTTTTGTTTCATGTTAAGGCCAATGGGGGGGGCGCTGTTGAGCAGTCGGCCCTGTTTTGATTGGCTAGGGGGGGGGGGGGGCCTGGTCAGAGCTGGAGTACGTATCTACACACAGCCATGAGGGGACGATACCAACATGTACACCCAGGAAGAAAATCATCTCAATTCTCTTCCGATGGGAACAGAGGGATGGAAAAAGACGGATAAAGGTGGCCATCACAGGGAATTCACACTGGGAATTTTTCCGTTGTGTTTTTTTTTTTTTTTTTTTTCTTAACAAACAACAAAGGGCACAGAAAACACACAAACTGCAGGCAAACACACAGGATATTAAAAACCACAAACACCGAAGATTCGATACCTAAACCGTTCCCCCCATTTCACGCACACACACACACACACACACACACAAAAAAAGACCACCGCACATCGTAGATATAACTCAATTTGGTGACTCGCAGCAATTCTGAAAACGAAGCGTGAAGACATTAATTAATTGAAAAGAAAAGAAAGAAAAAAAACATTTTAAAATAAACAGTATTGACACCGAGACAACCGTCACGCCATCTATTCGTAAGTGCCACTGCTTCCCCATACTTTCACAGTTCGGAGAAATAGCGAGCGCTTTTTTAGAGCTACTAGTATTACAGTGCAGCCATCTTGGAAGAAGGCAGGTTGTGACATCACTAGGTAAGTTCGGGTTCAGGTGCTCAAACTATTCCATTTCTTTTTTTTTTTTTTTAATATTTTTTAGGCCATTTTCAGCTTTATTGGACAGTATACAGTATAGAGATACAGGAAGAATGGGTGCGAGAGAGAGGGGAAGACATGCGACAAATGTCGGACGGTCGTCGGATTCGAACCGCCGACGTCGCGGCTCGCAATGAGCATGCGGTCAGTGCTCTGCAGGCTGCGCCACCGAGACACCCACTATTCCATTTCTGGAGCTGATTTCCGATCAACAAGGAGTCATGAGGGAAAACGCTAAAAGGAGAACCCAAGGACAGTCCTTTCGTTTCTGCCCGGGGACGCTCAAACGAGTCTTAGCGATCATTACGTATTAATTTTCACAAACTGCCCCCTGATGAAAGCACAACTGCAGTGCGGCTGGCTGATCCTACCTGCGGACAAAATCGTCCCTGTTTATCAAAGACAATTCATTATCCCGCAACTGAAACACCACATCAAAAATCTTTAAAACTGATGTGTTACAGCTGTTTCCACGGTCCTCGTGAACGAATAATTCATCGGTGAATTTTATTTCACTGACATTAAGTTCAGCGAGCAACGCGGACAGTGCTTCAGACATGAAGGCGGTGTCTAAGCTCCCCCGTGGCAACGAGAGGCTAATTACCCCTGGGTTTTATATTTACTCAACATTAAAGGATTAACCTCAAGGCCTGAGTGCAAATTTGCTGAAAGCCACTTCAGTTCATTTAAAAGGACCGCAGTCCAAACAGAGGGGGGCCAGAGAGGGGGCGGACAGAAGCCGGGCAACATCCCAAACCGCACACACTCCACTGGTCTCAGATCAGTCACTGACACCAAGTAACCACCCTACAAACCTTTGCTTGGGATGAGGGAATAATACCCCAAATCTCTCTCTCACCCCAGTCTGTGCTGCACCCCAAATCTCTCTCACCCCAGTGTCCTGTACCCCAAATCTCTCTCTCACCCCAGTTTGTGCTGTACCCCAAATCTCTCTCTCACCCCAGTTTGTGCTGTACCCCAAATCTCTCTCACCCCAGTTTGTGCTGTACCCCAAATCTCTCTCTCACCCCAGTTTGTGCTGTACCCCAAATCTCTCACCACAGTTTGTGCTGCACCCCAAATCTCTTCCTCACCCCAGTTTGTGCTGTACCCCAAATCTCTCTCACCCCAGTTTGTGCTGTACCCCAAATCTCTTCCTCACCCCAGTTTGTGCTGTACCCCAAATCTCTTCCTCACCCCAGTGTCCTGTACCCCAAATCTCTCTCTCACCCCAGTCTGTGCTGTACCCCAAATCTCTCTCACCCCAGTTTGTGCTGTACCCCAAATCTCTTCCTCACCCCAGTTTGTGCTGTACCCCAAATCTCTTCCTCACCCCAGTGTCCTGTACCCCAAATCTCTCTCTCACCCCAGTTTGTGCTGTACCCCAAATCTCTCTCTCACCCCAGTTTGTGCTGTACCCCAAATCTCTTCCTCACCCCAGTGTCCTGTACCCAAAATCTCTCTCTCACCCCAGTCTGTGCTGTACCCCAAATCTGTATCTCACCCCAGTCTGTGCTGTACCCCAAATCTCTCTCACCCCAGTCTGTGCTGTACCCCAAATCTCTCTCACCCCAGTTTGTGCTGTACCCCAAATCTCTTCCTCACCCCAGTTTATGCTGTACCCCAAATCTCTTCCTCACCCCAGTGTCCTGTACCCCAAATCTCTTCCTCACCCCAGTCTGTGCTGTACCCCAAATCTCTCTCTCACCCCAGTGTCCTGTACCCCAAATCTCTTCCTCACCCCAGTCTGTCCTGTACCCCAAATCTCTCTCACCCCAGTGTCCTGTACCCCAAATCTCTCTCACCCCAGTTTGTGCTGTACCCCAAATCTCTCTCACCCCAGTTTGTGCTGTACCCCAAATCTCTCTCTCACCCCAGTTTGTGCTGTACCCCAAATCTCTCACCACAGTTTGTGCTGCACCCCAAATCTCTTCCTCACCCCAGTTTGTGTTGTACCCCAAATCTCTTCCTCACCCCAGTTTGTGCTGTACCCCAAATCTCTCTCACCCCAGTTTGTGCTGTACCCCAAATCTCTTCCTCACCCCAGTTTGTGCTGTACCCCAAATCTCTTCCTCACCTCAGTGTCCTGTACCCCAAATCTCTCTCTCACCCCAGTCTGTGCTGTACCCCAAATCTCTCTCACCCCAGTTTGTGCTGTACCCCAAATCTCTTCCTCACCCCAGTGTCCTGTACCCCAAATCTCTCTCTCACCCCAGTTTGTGCTGTACCCCAAATCTCTTCCTCACCCCAGTTTGTGCTGTACCCCAAATCTCTCTCTCACCCCAGTCTGTGCTGTACCCCAAATCTGTATCTCACCCCAGTCTGTGCTGTACCCCAAATCTCTCTCACCCCAGTCTGTGCTGTACCCCAAATCTCTTCCTCACCCCAGTTTGTGCTGTACCCCAAATCTCTTCCTCACCCCAGTTTATGCTGTACCCCAAATCTCTTCCTCACCCCAGTGTCCTGTACCCCAAATCTCTTCCTCACCCCAGTCTGTGCTGTACCCCAAATCTCTCTCTCACCCCAGTGTCCTGTACCCCAAATCTCTTCCTCACCCCAGTCTGTCCTGTACCCCAAATCTCTCTCACCCCAGTGTGCTGTACCCCAAATCTCTCTCTCACCCCAGTGTCCTGTACCCCAAATCTCTCTCTCACCCCAGTGTCCTGTACCCCAAATCTCTCTCACCCCAGTGTCCTGTACCCCAAATCTCTCTCACCCCAGTGTGCTGTACCCCAAATCTCTCTCTCACCCCAGTGTCCTGTACCCCAAATCTCTCTCACCCCAGTGTCCTGTACCCCAAATCTCTCTCACCCGAGTGTCCTGTACCCCAAATCTCTCTCACCCCACTGTCCTGTACCCCAAATCTCTTCCTCACCCCAGTCTGTGCTGTACCCCAAATCTCTCTCTCACCCCAGTGTCCTGTACCCCAAATCTCTTCCTCACCCCAGTCTGTCCTGTACCCCAAATCTCTCTCACCCCAGTGTGCTGTACCCCAAATCTCTCTCTCACCCCAGTGTCCTGTACCCCAAATCTCTCTCTCACCCCAGTGTCCTGTACCCCAAATCTCTCTCACCCCAGTGTCCTGTACCCCAAATCTCTCTCACCCCAGTGTGCTGTACCCCAAATCTCTCTCTCACCCCAGTGTCCTGTACCCCAAATCTCTCTCACCCCAGTGTCCTGTACCCCAAATCTCTCTCACCCCAGTGTCCTGTACCCCAAATCTCTCTCACCCCACTGTCCTGTACCCCAAATCTCTTCCTCACCCCAGTCTGTGCTGTACCCCAAATCTCTCTCACCCCAGTGTCCTGTACCCCAAATCTCTCTCACCCCAGTGTCCTGTACCCCAAATCTCTCTCACCCCCAGTGTGCTGTACCCCAAATCTCTCTCTCACCCCAGTGTCCTGTACCCCAAATCTCTCTCACCCCAGTGTCCTGTACCCCAAATCTCTCTCACCCCAGTGTCCTGTACCCCAAATCTCTCTCACCCCAGTGTGCTGTACCCCAAATCTCTCTCTCACCCCAGTGTCCTGTACCCCAAATCTCTCTCACCCCAGTGTCCTGTACCCCAAATCTCTCTCACCCCAGTGTCCTGTACCCCAAATCTCTCTCACCCCAGTGTCCTGTACCCCAAATCTCTCTCACCCCAGTGTCCTGTACCCCAAATCTCTCTCACCCCAGTGTCCTGTACCCCAAATCTCTCTCACCCCAGTGTCCTGTACCCCAAATCTCTCTCACCCCAGTGTCCTGTACCCCAAATCTCTCTCACCCCAGTCCGTCCCGTCCCCGGCGCTCCGGGATTCCGGCGATCCGTCCAGCTCGTCGGGGCTGGCCAGGAAGTCGAAGCCCTTCAGGGCCTCCTCCGTGTCGGGATCGGGATCGTCGCTGATGTCCGCCGAGGACGAGGAGGGTGATGAAGAGCCCTTCTTCCTCATCGTCTGAGAAAGAGAGAGAGAGGGGGGGGGGGGTCAGGGAGGGAAGCCACACCGCAGGGTTCTGTAAACACACTCCAATATGTGTGTGTGTGTGTGTGTGCGTGTGTGTGCGTGTGTGTATGTGCGCTCACGGAGTGCGTGTATGTGTATGAGCATGTGTGTACGGGTGAGTGTGTGCCCACTGAGTGTGTGTATGTGTGTGTGTGTGTGTGTGTGTGTGTAGGGGGGTGTGTGAACTCACTGAGTGTGTGTGTGTGTGTGCAGGGGGGTGTGTGAGCTCACTGAGTGTGTGTGTGTGTGTGTGTGTGTGTACGGGGGGGTGTGTGTGTGAGTGTGTGTACGTGTGTGTGTGTGTGTGTGTGTGTGTGTGTGTACGGGGGTGTGTGTGTGTGTGTGTGTGAGAGTGTGTGTGTGTGTACGGGGGTGTGTGTGTGTGTGTGTGTGTGTGTGTACGGGGGTGTGTGAGTGTGTGTGTGTGTGTGTGTGTGTAGGGGGGGGTGTGCGCTCACTGAGGTCTCCATGATGGTCCTGTCCTTCCCCTCGCTGTCTTCATCCTCGTCTTCGTCGCTGAACTCGGCCGCCGCGCTCTCGATGAACTTGAACGCCTCCAGAACCGACGCCGAGTCGCTCAGGTCGGGTTTCCTGAACGCAGAGCGAGAACCGGGTCACGACCCCTGACCTGCGACCTTTCACCCTGTCTATCGACTACAAACGCTTAGTTTCCTCACTACACGAGCAATGTAGAACCGACAGGACCCTCTAAACTAGGGCTGCACAAATTGAGGAAAATATACGATAACGTTGTCGAATATTACGGTGACAATATGACCTGTGATAAATAAACGAATAGTGAAGTGTACACAGCTCTAATGTCTTTCTTCTTTAGGTACACTGCTAACATAGATCCCAGATAATGACAATGAACATGTCCACGGAAAAACAAAAAGACTAAATACATTATTTCCAACATTCTTTTATAGAACAAATTTCACATGAACAGCCAATCAAAATTTAACATTACATAAATTACATTATGTCAAAATTAAATTAAACGCTATCCACCGCAGTTCAAGCAGTCAGTTGCAATATGTTCATCTTGCACGTTCAAGTCTCGATGACGATAAATACACGATACATATCGCGCAGCCGAACTCTAAACAGAGGTCAGAGGTCAGCAGGTCACATGACAACAGCGTAAACCCAACAGGGACGACGCGACGAGGCGGCGCTCCAGGCCGCGGTGCCGCCGGTTCAGCAGAAAACCGCGCCGGGAGAAGAACAATGAAGCCGTCTCAGATCGCACTCCTCCACCTCTGCAGACCGAGCGATTACAAGCGTCTCCGCCGTTAGCGGGAGCCCATTACACCATTAGCAGCCATTAGCATATTTGACGACATTAAACAGGCGCCGTTAACGAGCTTTAATTAGCGGGTGTGTACGTACGCACGCCTCGGAGAACGTCGAAATGTACCGGTCTTTTTTTTTCCTCCTTTCAAAAGCGGCTCTTTTCCAACGGAGAACGACGGCAGGCTGTGTGCGGTTTTTTTAATGTTCTTGTTTTGTTAACAGAATCTCTCCTTTCCCAGAAGAAGAAGAAGAAGAAGAAGCAGAAGAAGCAGAAGAAGAAGAAGAAGAAGAAGAAGCAGAAGAAGCAGAAGAAGCAGCAGCAGAAGAAGCAGCAGGCGTTGGGCAGCGGAGCTGAGTGCGTGAGAAATCACGAGCGTTCCTCGCCCGGCCGGTTTTACTTCCCCCCTCTCGCTCGGCTCAGCGAGCCGGAGACGGGGAGGAGGAGAGGTCAGACGGAGACAGAGCGGCGCGGCGCTGACGTTTATTCGGGCTGTGATTCACCGGCGCCCGGCCCCCGTGCGGTCTCGGCCCGCGGAGCGCGCTAACGTTCCCGCGGCGCCGGCCCGTAGCGAACCGGGCGGGTTCGTCTCTGCAACGCCGTCACGCGCGCTCAGTCCGCTCCCGCTGATCCGGCCAATCGGCTCGCAGCCTGAGTCGGCTCCGCCCTGCAGCCCGACAGATTTGAAACCGCTCGCATTCTAAAGAGAGTTCACGTCAAACTTTGACACACGAGCGTCGTCCAGCAATTTACGGTTTTTTGGATTGCTTTACATCGTAGCCAGCTAGTCACATAACCAGTCATATGAGAAAGAGTCACTCCATCCATGAGGTGCTGGTAGCAGCAAGACAATTTAGGCGTAGGAGCAGTCCTCAACTGACTCCATCACAATTAAAACCACACACTTACAAACTTACCTTAGAGGATCCTACTAATTAGCATCCCAATTAAATCTGTGGCTGTTGAATGAGGTGTGCTTTGTTAGGGTTGGAGTGAAAACCTACAGGACAGTAGACCTCCAGGAACAGGGTTGGGCAGCCCTGCTCTAGCTGCTGAATGAGGTGTGCTTTGTTAGGGTTAGAGTGAAAAACCTACAGGACAGTAGATCTCCAGGAACAGGGTTGGGCAGCCCTGCTCTAGCTGTTGAATGAGGTGTGCTTTGTTAAGGTTGGAGTGAAAACCTACAGGACAGTAGATCTCCAGGAACAGGGTTGGGCAGCCCTGCTCTAGCTGTTGAATGAGCTGTGCTTTGTTAGGGTTGGAGTGAAAACCAGACAGAACAGTAGACCTCGAAGATGAGCTCTCCCCGCCCCCCGGTGCATTGTGGGTAGCTCACCCGATCATGACGCTGCTCTGGAGCGACTCCGTGCCGTTGACCATGGGCTCGGGGTTCCTGTCGGAGGGCCGCTCCCCCGTGTCTCCGGCCAATCCCAGCAGAGCCTTCACCCGCTGGGACTTCACATCCAGGATGGTGTCCGTGTAGCCCACCTCCTGCAGGTACCTGGGCGAGGCAGGGGGGAGACGTTCAGGGGACAGATCTAAGGTAAATGGTAAATGGTAAATGGTTGGCATTTATATAGCGCCTTTATCCAAAGCGCTGTACAATTGATGCTTCTCATTCACCCATTCATACACACACTCACACACCGATGGCGATTGGCTGCCATGCAAGGTGCCGACCAGCTCGTCAGGAGCATTTTGGGGGTTAGGTGTCTTGCTCAGGGACACTTCGACACAGCCCGGGCGGGGGATCGAACCGGCAACCCTCTGACTGCCAGACGACTGCTCTTACTGCCTGAGGCAATGAGACGACTGCTCTTACTGCCTGAGCCATGTCGCCCGGTCAAGTCCTGGCTATATTATTCCCCCGACTCTCTCAAGCCGCCACCTAATCACCACCTGATTAGACAGGCTAAAAAAAAAACGAGTCCAAACCACACCAAAGGCCAACATTAGCTTCTGATTGATCAGAAACCACAAAAACCTGCAGGCACTGTAGCCCTACAGGACCGGAGTTCGGGTTTTTGATCCTCCTTTCGAAACCAAAGCCGAAATCCCTTAGGATTCATATTGGGCCGGGGACTGAAAACGGTTAATTTTACATATATAGTTTAAGATGGTTACGAAAAATCGACTAAATCGAAGAATTAGTCAGAAAAGTGAACTCTGACTTTTACATTACATTACATTATTGCCATTTGGCAGACGCTCTTATCCAGAGCGACATACAGTTGATGAGACTAAGCAGGAGACAATCCTCCCCTGGAGCAATGCAGGGTTAAGGGCCTTGCTCAAGGGCCCAACGGCTGTGCGTAGCTTATTGTGGCTACACCGGGATTAGAACCACCGACCATGCGTGTCCCAGTCCTTTACCTTAACCACTACGCTACAGGCCGCCCTGACTTCAGCTCATCTTTAAACGTTGTGATTTTCACACTAGCCGTGGGAGTCTGCATTGTTTTGCACCGGCGCCCTTCCGACAGCCTTCTAACTCGACCCCGCTCCACAGCAGGTGGTACTTCGTCGAGCGCGGCACTCCGAGCCAGTTCAGCCGTAATCGCCCGCGCGCGCGAGTGAGTGTGCCAGCTGCAGACGGGGTCTCGGGAGAACGGCGCGTACGAACCGGCGCCATTACTGAGGCCCGGCTATCCATCAGCCCCGCGTCACCATCACAGCCCCGTAAAAGACCTCTCTCCCCCCCCGCCGTCTGGACGAGGCAGCGCGCGCCTGATCCATCAGGACAGCGACAACAACGACGGTGTCGGAGAAAGACGGCAAGCTCAGCTTTCGGCTCCTATTCCGCTTCGGCCGAGGGGTGGGGAAGTGCTGTGAGGATGTGTAGATACGCACGTCCACTGTTCCTCTCTCAGAAACGGCAGAGAAATCAAGTGCGCATGTGCAATGGTGGACGACTGAGAGATAAATAGTGCATAAGCAGATTTAAGCATGATGCAATTTCACCTCTAGGGTGGACCTCTCTCTTTATAGTTACTCGCTGGTAACACCCAATAGCGAGGCGAGGGCTACAGCACTGTGGACCAATGAAAACCCCCCCCCCTGTGATGCTACCAATGGCTAAATACTGTGATTGTGATGTCACAGTCTGGGCCGGCAACGGCTAGAATTCCGCACCGAACCCACAGAGCACATTGCGACACTCAAAACCAGTGCTTTTCCCAGAATGCACCACTCAACCAACACATCTTTTTCACTTCCTTTTCATTTTTTTGCCAAAATTCGGAACTCATCAAAAAGCAATTCACAACCACAAAACAATGGTTCAAAAAAAAATAAATAAATAAATAAATAAATAAAAATAAAAAAGGTTCGGCCTGCATACCACACAAGCTTTTCCCAGTTAAACCAGTTAAATGGCAGTTGTGTCTGTAGCAACATGTCAACTGGGGAGTTTTCAGGACAGCCCCCCCCCCTCCCCTCCCTAGAGTCCACCACAGCCTCCACAACACTCTATCAAGCAAACACCACTGGATGACTGCAAGACGGATGGCAGCCACCAAGCGGAACCCTCGCCCGGAGTCTTCATCTCACTCAGGAACTAATTTATCGGCGCGCGGAAAATCGATTCTCATACACCGAGGGCACAATCCCCCGTCTACACACAGCGGTGCCCTGGAAGCAGGCTGGGCAGACTGCAACACACTATAATCAGCACACCTGCCCCAGGCACTGGGAGGAGGCTGGGTGGACCGGTCAGCACCAGGAACTGTCAAACCTTTTTTTAAAATAGTACTCCTGGCACCAGTATTTATAAAGCTTTTCAGGGTTTGGAGCGCTGCACTTGGAACAGTTTGGCCAAATGATAAGCCGACTGTAAGCTTATAAAAGATGCATGGATATAAGATGGCCGGATGTGGACGTAGAAAATCCTAGACAAGCATTCCTCTAATGAGATGCTCTCCATTTGCATTTGCACAGCACAGCCTCGAGGTCTGTATTGATTTCATAAAATGGTGACAACATCTAGAAACAATTAAATCGGTGACCCATTTTATTATTTCTATTATTTTGTTATTTGTCAGTAACGGTTTGTGTACGGATTAATACGGTGTGCAAACAGGCCGTTTAGATAACTGATACTGTATCGGAATTCACTGTAGTAACGCAGTCTCAGCCAATCAGCACCCAGGATCAAAACAAACCGTTTTATAAAGACTCTTACAGTCGAGCAGTGTAGCCGTCCAGCTCAGCATGGATTTGCGTTGGACATCGACGGGGGGAAACCTGATCCAAAACCCCACTCTGATTCAACGGCCCTTTAGTAATGCAGGCCCTGTTCATCAGTCAGGTCGGGCTTCCAGATCATAACGGATAAAATTCCGACATCGATCGGTAGGCTCGACTCCTGCCCGGAGCGTCGTCACGGATACGGGCTCTGGGACGTTCCGCTGACAGCGAAGCTGTGTTTTTGCGGTTTTCAGCCGACGGTCGAACGAGGACACAATGCGCAGTTCTTCTCCTGTAATCGTCCAGTGTCGGGACGGGATTCAGAACACCAAACATGGCCGACAGTCGCCAAACCAAACGCGCTCAACCAACAGGGCCTGACAGGCAACAAACGGACTCATCAACAACAACATACACATCAACCACAACATACTCATCAATAACAACGTACTCATCAACAACAACGTACTCATCAACAACAACGTACTCATCAATAACAACGTACTCATCAACCACAACATACTCATCAATAACAACGTACTCATCAACCACAACATACTCATCAATAACAACGTACTCATCAACAACAATGTACTCATCAACCACAACATACT
Source organism: Conger conger (assembly GCF_963514075.1). Lineage (NCBI taxonomy): Eukaryota > Metazoa > Chordata > Actinopteri > Anguilliformes > Congridae > Conger > Conger conger. Next base: position 4,897,741 of record NC_083761.1, read on the forward strand.
CATCAATAACAACGTACTCATCAACAACAACGTACTCATCAACAACAACGTACTCATCAACCACAACATACTCATCAACAACAACGTACTCATCAACCACAATGTACTCATCAACCACAACATAGTCATCAACAACAACGTACTCATCAACCACAATGTACTCATCAACCACAACATACTCATCAACAACAACATACTCATCAACAACAACATACTCATCAATAACAACGTACTCATCAACAACAACATACTCATCAACAACAACATACTCATCAACAACAACATACTCATCAACAACAACGTACTCATCAACCACAACATACTCATCAACAACAACATACTCATCAACAACAACGTACTCATCAACCACAACATACTCATCAACAACATATTCACCAACAAAAACGTACTCACCAGCAACATACTCATCAACAAAAACACACTCATCAACAACAACGTACTCATCAACAAAAACACACTCATCAATAACAACGTACTCATCAACAACAACGTACTCATCAACCACAACATACTCATCAACAACAACATACTCATCAACAACAACGTACTCATCAACCACAACATACTCATCAACAACATATTCACCAACAAAAACGTACTCACCAGCAACATACTCATCAACAAAAACACACTCATCAACAACACACTCATCAACAACAACAAGACACATAAAACCTACACCTCCTCGCTGCAAAACTATCACCATTAACAGGAGAAGACCAGCAGGACTAATGAAGCGGTCCAGAAGTTTTACTGTCACAACAACGCTGTCGAAACAGACATTCCAGGTCACGGGAAAGCAGGAGCCCAGGAAAAAACGTTATTATTTTACGTCCATCGTCTCCGTTCCCTGAGGAAGGGAACTCCAGTAGCACCTCTTCACAGCGTTTAATGAATGACTGCCGGAGTTTGCCAGGAGAGATTTAGAGGGTATTATCCCAAACATCTGGGAGAGGAGAAAACCTCTGTCCTCTCCGGAGTGAGTTAGCATCCACATTATCACCAGCTCATTACTCCACACACACCTGGAGAAAACCCATCCGGAATAACACTACGGAGAGACACACGCACACTCACACTCGCATACATACACACATATACACACACACATAAACACGCACACATACGCACCTGGAGAGAACCCATCCGGAATAAAACTATGGACACAAGCATACACACACTCACATGCGCATACATACACACATAGACTCACGCTCACACACACACACACACACACACACACACACACACACACACACACGGTAACAGTCTCAGGCTACGCAAGCGAACGAGCGATAAGAACGGCGGTAAATCGGTTCAGAACCAGCTCTACTCGTCTTTCTGTACGGTAAAACAAAAACGCAGAGTAGCTGGAACACCACGGATGTGTCAGCCGGGAAAACGCGGCCTTACTTTGAGGCGGAGAGGCAGCGGGTGTCCCGGGGAGCGCTGAGACGGAGCCCTTTGACGTCGGTGCGCTACGGATTTCGCTCCCGGCCCCAGGGTGCTCTGTGAGACCTGCGGAGGGGTGCTGAGGTCCATGCAGCTGTGCGTACGAGCGCGGGGTAAAATATCGTCTGGTACCAGCTTTTAGGTGGGGGAGGCTGGAGGGGGTGGAGGCAGGCAGGGTGGGGGCAGGGTGGGGGGGTTCCGGGCTCTTGCTGTACCAGCCTCTCCGGGCCTGAATGGAGCAGCACAATCCCGCATTCATTCCCCCCGTCTCTCCAACAACAGCGCTGCTCTCTCTGTCAGTCTCTCACACACACACACACACACACACACACATACACAAACACTCCCTCTCTCTGTCAGTCTTACACACACACACACACACACACACACCCTCTCTCTCTCACTCATAAACACACACACACACAGACAGACACTGACACACAGACACACACACACACACACACACACACCTGCTCTCTGTCTGTCTCTCTCTCACTCACTCACACACACACAATCAGAGACTACCACAGCACCACATCCCTCTGCTGCTAAAACACGAGAGCAAGAAGGCCTGTCTTTAACGCAGCCCATCGGCCGAGAGCTGAAAGCAGGCTATACCCACACTGGGGGACAGAGGAGTCGGAAGGAGCCCCACGATGCTACAGGAGAACGAGAGGCAGTGGCTAGGCCGGTTATATATGGAACGCCAGGAAGCGCTCTAGTGCAGGAGATGTAGGTTACTTCCTGTTTGGGATTCTTTACCCTTTACGGCGCGAGATATCACAGGAATGCGATTAGAATGTTCCAAAACTGAACGTTCCGAACTGAACATTCTAAATGGTGATGTAACAATCGCCGCTGGTAACCGAAGGCAACGGAGTTCTAGAACACAGGCTTCAGAATTTCAGGAAGAAAAATACCAAGATTCCAAAAGAACCTTACTCTTCAAAGAGTTCATTCTCTCTTGCATTCTCACTTTTCTCCCCTCCATCTCTCACTCCCTCCATATTTCTTTCCCTCTCCCTTACTCAGCTGGTCACGGTCCATTCTTCTCTTCTTCTCCTCTATTTCTACCTCCATTCTCTTAGTGGAGTGCAGTGAGTTCAGTGGTGCATGCTCTCTCTTCCTTTCCTCTCTCACTATCTCCCTCTCTCTGAGTCTGTGTGTCTGTCTCTCCCTCTCTCCACCTCCCTCCCTCCTTTGTCTTAGTAGAGTGCAGTGGGTTCAATGGTACTCTCTCTCCCTCCCTCTCCCTCTGCCCCACACACATCTGCCTGCATCTCTCCCTCATACCCTCCTCCCTCAACCTGTCTCTTTCTCCCTCTCTCTCCCTCTGTCCCTGTGTCACTCTCTCTCTCTCTCCGTCTGTCACTCCCTCTAGCTATGGGTTTCATCAGTGCCCATAGTGAGGAGCTCAAACAGAGAGTCCACTGCTGTTCACACAGAGCCACAAACACGCTGTATTCTCAGTAAATATCCCAAGCCCTGGTCCTGGTCCTGGCGAGCTACTGGGCGTGCTGGTTTTTGTTTTCACCTTAAAATCAGCACCCTGTTCAGACCCAGGTAACCAGGTGAGGTGAGATCACCGTGTAATCATCTGCTCTAATTGATCGATTAAGTGCAGATTAACAACGAAAACCAGCAGACCCTGCAGCTCTCCAGGACCAGGGTTGGAGACCCCTGCTCTGGCCCGAGCCAAGGCTACGATACCAACCTTCGGTCTCCCTGCCTCCCCAGTTAACGGGCAGGACGCTGGCGTTCGCACCGGGAGGTAACATGGCTCCAGGAGAGTGAGCGTTGACGGTGTGAGACTGATTGCATTATATGGTAAATGGTTGGCATTTATATAGCGCCTTTATCCAAAGCGCTGTACAATTGATGCTTCTCATTCACCCATTCATACATTACATTACATTACATGCATTACATTACATTAATGGCATTGGGCAGACGCTCTTATCCAGAGTAGCGCACAACAAAGTGCAAAGTGCATATCCATAACCAGGGAATTAGCAATTAGCAGGAATTAGCAGTGATTAGCAGTGTGTGTCCTTTTCACCTGTCAGATGACCAGCGCATTCAGGCCAAATGAACTGCGCTTTTCAGATGCCCTGGATCTCATTTGTCTGGTCTTATAATACAATTCTTATAATTAATTTCCACCACTTTTGACATTTTATTCAGAAACAGAGAGAGAGCGTGCAAAGTCATACCCTCACTCCCCTGCGTTTACCTTCTCTTTGTGTGTAACGCCACGGACGCCATGTTTTCCCCACTGACGTGCAGTACCGCCAACGCCCCGGGGAGGGCGCTGTTTCCCACCGTTCCAGTGAGCGCACAGCTGAGTGCTTTAGCCACTGGCCCCGAAAGCCACAATAGCTCAGGCGGTAAGAGCGGCCGTCTGGCAGTTGGACAATTGCCGGTTCGATCCGCAGCCCCGGGTGTGTCGAAGTCTCCCAGAGCAAGAAACCTAACCCCCAATTGCTCCCCACAAGCTGAATGGCGCCTTGCATGGCAGCCGGCAGCCTTTCACCCGAATGAGATGCAGTCATTGCTAGTTACAGTAAATAGGGTCCATTTCCCATATCAAACGGGTTCACCGTGCCGTTTTTGGACGACGGTTCTTTAAGTGGCGGCAGAAGCGGTGTAAAAATCAGCGCTGCGGTGAACCTTAACCTTTTTATAAGCGAGGTCACAAACATGTGATTAGAATGCTCTAACGCTGATGTCACAACCACTACTGGTAAGCTGAACATTCTAAGGCTGATGTCACAAGCGCTGAGTGAAAGCGCTGGGGTTCCAGAACACGGACTTCCCTGAATTCTCTTCAGAGGGTGACCTGAGGGCAGTGGGCGGGGCCTGCGGTGGGGGTTACTCAGGGTGGGACAGTTACTCACTGTCTCAGTAGCTGACGCCCCTGCTTCCAGGTGAGCTGGCTGTTCTGTGGCCCCGGAACCTCGTTCTCATTCTCGTTCTCGTTCCCTTCATCTGAAAAGCAAAAAGCAAAAAAGGACAGTGGTATAGACTGTGCCCAGAAAACACACGGCATTACATTACAGTTATTTGGCAGAAGCTTTAATCCGAAGCGACCCACAGTTGATTAGACAAAGCAGGGGACAATCCCCGCGGGAGCAATGTGGGGTTAAGGAGAAACAAATAGTCCTATGTAATGAATATACTCGAATACTTTACCACATATTCGCAAAAATACAAACCATTTCCGTTCAATTACTGCAATGCATTACACAGTTGTGAAATATATCTATCGCGTTTTATAGCAAGTCCAAATATTTATCATGTATTTCCTTGTCCTGCTTTTCTGTACGGGTAGTTCATTAGGTCAGAGAGCTGGGCCACAACAGCCCTTCTGAAGAAGACAGGACACCATTTGACCTTTGGCCAAATTTAGCGGTAGGTCACAGGTCAGATTCACTGTGATGCAAACCGTACTCTAACATACACGTCACTGCAAACACAGCAACGTCAGTAAAACAGAACAAGATTCTGAGGTTTATCAGCCAACGCTGAGTGAAACAATATGCGGATGCCTTCAGATTTTAAAAGGCCATAAGACGATACATTTATCAAAAATAGCATGAGGTAAGCAAAAAGTCAACCGCTCTGGGAATTAAAATGAATCTGGTGCCGGAACGTTTGAGCTTAATAAAACACCTCAGGGCAACTGTGAAGTTTATTCACAGGGAAAAGTTTCGCCGTGATGAAAATTAAATATCATCGTGAAAACGGGGACCGAATATTTCTCTAGGCAACCGTGTTGCGGAGATAGGGAGCTAGCACGTTGCTAGCGCCCGCTACGTTTCAATATCGAAGCTGACAGCAGGCGTCCACGCACCGTAAGTCAAAACGACGGGGACGAAGACGGCTCCATAAGTCAGGACTAAAACCGAGGGGGCAACTCCAGGCTAGAGCAAGCGATCCTTCGCAGGTCAGAGCAATTTCTCAGGCATCGATGCACAGACGCATTTATTTTTATCAATGGCTGGCAAGCCGCGAAACAGCTATGTTTAATTCATTCGACGCCGCTCCCTTCAGGCGTTTTCATAACCGGACATAAACTTCATCTTTAATGAGGAAAGGGAGGAATTTGAAGCTGGGAGAAGGTTTCAGCAGCTCGCTGCGAGGGAGAGGGGACGACAGGATGACGGGGAGGACGCCCGTGGGGGTGACGCTAACGCTACGCATGCCAAGCGCTAAAGCAACAGCAGGGACTACACATCCGCCTGAGAAGTCGCTCTGACCTGCGAGGATCGCTTGCTCTAGCCTGGAGCTGCGCCCCTGGGTTTTAGTCCTGACTTATGGAGCCGTCTTCGTCCCCGTTGTTGTTACGTAGTGTTTGAACGCCCGCAGTCAGCCACGATATTGAAACATAGCGGGCGCTAGCAACGTGCTAGCTCCCTATCTCCGTAACACGGTTGACAAGGGAAATATTTGGCCGCTGTTTTCATAATGATAAACTAAGAGAGACGACACTTGGAAAAGAACTGGGGCGAGCAATGATTTGGAGGTCCCTTAAGAAGTACCGGTGTGTGAAAACAGGCAGTGTTTAACGCTGCCGTTAACACTGCCAGCCAGGAACTCCACCCGCCAGAACACACAACCAGGCCTGCACCGGCGGCAACACCGTTCTGGACTGTGTTGGTCTCCATGACGACGCAACCTGAGCCGGGAACAAGATGGACGCCCCCTACGGAACGATTACCATCTTATTTTACCGGTTTAGGATTATTTCTCACCCTGGGCTTGCTTCAGTGGCGGCTGCAGACCAGAGTGGGATGTGCCATGTAAACACATTTGTATGCAGGCCTATTATTTACTTTTTTTGGATTGAGGGGTCTGGGGCACCTGTGCACTAGCTGGGACTGGGGGTTGGGGTGGGGGAGCGGCAGGCAGACGGATACACAACCAAACCCCATTTTTTTTTGCCAGAATGCCAGAGTCCTCACACCTCCCACGAACAGAGATGGGGGTCATAGGTCGCACAAAGCGAGGGGAATTTTACAGTGGAGCTGAAATTAAAGGTGTCCCAGCGTCAGGGGAAGAGTAGACATTTTCAGCTTCTTCCAAGGCTTACCTATTTCCGAGGCTCATACTGATCTAATCGTACTAATCTTGAATTTCAAATGGAGGTCAGTTAGCAAGGGAACCCCTCAAAAATTGTCAACAATTTAAAAGATGACAAAATAAAAACAACCTTCAGGAAGGTGGCTGCCACATCCGGAAGTTCAGCTGACGCACTAAAGCCAAACTTCTGCACAAACTTTCTAAAACATATACAGCAGCATGCGCCGGGATTCGGACCTCTTCCAAAAATATATAAGGAGCTGATTTATTAACAGACCGCTGCGTACATATCTTCAAACCTCGTTACATAATGTTAAATCGTCTTATCTTATCTCCTGAGCCAGTGGGTGCTCCATGCAGGCCAGCTGCGCTTTGCATGAAACGTAAATTGCAGGGAAAAGTGGAAATGCCAAACATAAAATTCCAGGAACTGACACGTGATTCCAAGCAACAGTGCTTCTCAAAAAAAAAAAAACGCCTTCTCAAAATATTTGGGAACTGGCAGGAAGGCAAGTCTTGCCACCTGTTCACACACTTGAGCGAGCCTGCTGTTGTTCGAGCTACCCAGAACGCAGGGTAACTGGACTCCCTACAGGAGGAGCAGGGCTTTGTTCTACCAGTTTACGTCATGCAGGTATTTCGATTCAACAACAACAACAACAAAAAAAATAAATAAATAAACAAGCACCTTTCCACATTCTTCCAGGATCATTGCCTTACTGTAAAGTCTAGCTATTCTTCCAGGATCATTGCCTTACTGTAAAGTCTAGCTATGCCAGCTTGGCCAGCTTTAAAATTGAGCTGGTCCAGTTGGTCATAAGCTGGTCCAGCTGAGAATGCACTGGTCAACCAGCATGGTCAAGCTGGGAGCTGGTCTGAACTGGTCAACCAGCTACCAGTTGTTTCAAAGCGTAGCTTGAGCTGTTTGTTTGTTTGTTTTTGTTTTTTTTAGCAGTGTGTGCTAAATTCTCGTTTCAAAAAGTCTAGTTTGGCGGAGTGGAAGAATGGAAAAGGAAACTCACCTGAGTCGTAGGTTGGGGGTTTCATATCTCCTTGGTTGAGCTCCGTTCCATATTTTAATTTATGGTATTTTGCTCTGGAAGAGAGAAGGGAAAAGGGGAGAGGGTTAATGATAAGAATACCAACGTTATTTTACACATCGTGTGTGGCTCAGTGTTAATAACAGCTGGCTGTCTTTGAACGCTAATCCTTCAAAACGTCAAACACTGCGGACGGCTACCTAGGCTAAATACAAGTCTGACGCGTCTATTGAATGTATCGTAAGCCGAATTATCATGAATAAACGCTATTCCTGTGTGTAGCCCAGGTCCAATCACTGCATTCGCACCGTACGGACGAATATACACAGCAAGATTTTTCACACACGCTAATCACTGGGGACCAAACTTCCTGTACGCGGTTATTCTCTAACAGACTAAGTTTAGACTAGGGCTAAACATCACTTGACGCCCACCGACTGACTGTTGTCAAAGATAGACCATCTTAAATTAGAAATGATCAAGAGGTGGATGATAGCAATATTACTTTTGATAAAGTTATGTCACCATTGCTAATGAGCTAACGCCACAGCGGCAAACTGCAGAGGTATCATGTGAAAGTGTTTAACGTTAGCTAATTAGCCAAGTTAAGCTAGTTATTAGTTTACTGTAGTCCGAGACAGGAGCAGGCAAACATCAGAGTATACAGAAAATGGAAATGAATTAAAATACTGTTTAGGGAGAAAACTGAATAAATGGGCCTAATGTTAGCTATAATTTATAGTCTAACCTTTTGTGCTTGTGCGTCCGTGTGCTAACATTTTTACATTTACATTTTACTCATTTGGCAGACGCTTTTAATCCAAAGCGATCTACAAGTGCAACCACCATAACGTTAAACATGTAGTCCGCATTTTCACACAGAGAGCACCACAATATCACACACATTCTGTTCGATGCCGTTTCAAACCCCGAGGCCTTGTCTACATATTAATTCCTGGATACAAATCCTCGGATATCAGAATCATTCGCACATCTCGCCAGACCCAATATTCCTTTAAACGGTGTTAAGAAAAAAAAAAACACACACAGAGTAGTTGCTGGGCAACCAAAGACACCATCAGACGGTCTGGAGGTTAAGCAATGTCGTTTCTCACGCCGTCCTCATCACAGAGTCGACACAAAACGGTTTTTTTCCCCTCCCTAACTTAAAATTCCACACACAGCCGTTTTAATCATGACCGTTGAAGGAAACGCGACGACACCTCGTAAAGAAAAAAAACGAAAAAGGACAATCTCTGACATAATGACGCCTCCTGTCTCCGCTCGTAAAAGAAAAACAGTCGCCAAGTAATCCCTGCACGCCTTTAGGGACATCAATTCACAAACAATGCTGTCCATAAAAACCCAATTAAGGACCGGGCATGTCCGCATTCTTTCCAAACCCATCTTTAAAACGCAAATAAATATACATGTATCAGACCAGACTAGATCACTTTTAGTCATTCATCAACTCAAGAACTCGTTCACACATCAAGCAACACTACAGAGCATACAGCTGAACTGCAACTCCTACGATAACGCGTACGTGGGATATGTGTGTGTGTGTGTGTGTGTGTGTGTGTGTGTGTTTGGGGAGGGGGGGCGCTGGTTGAATAATGACTTTTCTCTCCACTTCAAACAGTTTTACATAATGATTTCCAACATACAGCATATATTCTTTTTACATGGTACATACTGTGCCAGTTCTACTGCCTGTTATTCTGACAAGGCCAGAGTAAAAAAAAAAAAACAACCAAGGTGTCATTTTAGTACACTGCACATTTCTTGCCCATATCCACCCATTTTAAGATCATCATCCCAGATACAAAGGCTAACTTTACACTTCAGGGAGCCAAGGCCCAGGGGCACATTCCACGGAGCATATGTAGGGCTCCGGAAGTTTGCACAGCTAAACCTTCCACCTTCCGCAATTAGTCCGTCTCCTATTCTGGGCTCACGCTGGGTTTGCGTCAGTGGACTAGATAAGGTGCATATAGACTCTGACGTCTGAAATCTCCTGAATGTGATGGCTCTTCCCCCCCCCCCCACCCCGTCTTTAAGCCAGGATTCGACTCCACACCTTCAACGGGTGATGAAGATCGTGGAGGTTGAGGCAGAACCACCTGGACACCTGTAGTCAGACATGGCACAGACCGCTCCACGGCCGCTCCTCAGTCCAGCCACAGAGCGTTGCCCGACTGAAATCACACAGCGTTCGTGACTGTTCGATTGTTGACCAACAGACTGTGGTCGTTGTCCTTAGCAACAAAAAAAAAAAAAATGGACAATCACTTTTCTCTCCAAATTATCTCCGACAGACAGCCTTCATTTTTAACAGTGCGAAAGATTTCTACTGCATGTTATTGTGAGGAGGCCAAAGTCTAATGAGCGAGGGTGGGGGGGGGGGGTCATTCAGGCTAATTGTCAGTAGTTATATATTTCTGTATAACGTGCGGAGGTGTGTGGTGAAGCTCTCTTTAACACTGTACCCGACTGCAGTCTGCACACACACCGCATCATGCGCCAGTCATGAGGGGTAGGGGGCCAAAGGTCAAACAGCGGATCATCACGGCGACGAGAACAGGACGCACTCTCGCTCCCTCCCACTCTCCCTCCCTCTCCACTCAACGTGTCAATGCAACACAAAAATAACAGTTATTACTTTATTTATGTGGTGCCTCTCATGCGGAAAATCGCACAAAATTAAAAACGGAGACCAGCCGGGCAGGGGTGCGGACTGGACTGGCCCACCGTTCACAGAGTCTATCCGCTGGTTTGCGCCCCCTCCCCTCCATCCCCCCCCCCCCCATTCTCCCCCCCCGTCCTCCCCTCCATCCTCCCCCCATCCTCTCCCCCATCCGCCCCTCCCCAGAGCGCTGCGGGTGCATCGGAGCAGTGTCAGATCTGACGCTGGACGTCATTCGGGATAACGGCCATTTTGTAGTCCAGTGTCGCGCGACCAAAATAACTTCCACAACCATTCTGCTGAGCCATGTTTACATTAAAAGACTGAAAACTCATTCATCAAGCAAATGGGGGGGGGGGGGGAAATGATTGCTTGGGTTTGGAGTTCACGGTTTGCCGTTCCATTTCTGCTCCGTACCCAAGCGCAACGATCTCGAAACATGCATTCCGCCATGCGTAGAAACAGTCCCCCCCCAGAAACACAGCTGCGTTCAAGCCTGACCCAACTCTTTGGCCCGGGAGCAGTTCTCATGTCCGGAGAGACCCGAATGACATCATCTCCGTGGTCGTCGTTGTCATCGTCAGATCCCTTCCGGAGTCATGTGACCAGGCAGGGGGACGGGCGTGATGTCACCAGGTCACACACACACACTCACACACTCACACACACACACACACACACACACACACACACACACACACACACACACTCACACACTCACACACTCACACACTCACACACACATGTCCACATACATACATACACACACACACACACACACACACACACACGCACACACACATGCATACACACACACACACACACACACACACACCGAGGCGAAGAGCACAGGGCTAAGGGTGTGGGACGCGGAGAGCGTTACACACACCCAGCGCCGAAACAAAGGCACTATTATTTTTAGAAAATAAAGCAGGCAAATAGTTTCCAACAGCCCCGAGGGCAGGAGAGCGAACTCCCACCCAAAACACCTCCTGGAGCGGCAGCAGGAGTTGCTCGACAGTGCACCTGTGTTATCTGTGTCTTATTCACGCACCGTGTTATCTGTGTCTTATTCACACACCTGTGTTATCTGTGTCTTATTCACGCACCGTGTTATCTGTGTCTTATTCACGCACCGTGTTATCTGTGTCTTATTCACGCACCGTGTTATCTGTCTTATTCACGCACCTGTGTTATCTGTGTCTTATTCGCGCACCGTGTTATCTGTGTCTTATTCACACACCGTGTTATCTGTGTCTTATTCACGCACCGTGTTATCTGTGTCTTATTCACACACCGTGTTATCTGTGTCTTATTCACGCACCATGTTATCTGTCTTATTCACACACCTGTGTTATCTGTGTCTTATTCACGCACCGTGTTATCTGTCTTATTCACACACCTTGTTATCTGCGTCTTATTCACACGCCGTGTTATCTGTGTCTCATTCACGCACCGTGTTATCTGTCTTATACACACACCGTGGTATCTGTGTCTTATTCACACACCATGTTTTCTGTGTCTTATTCACACACCATGTTATCTGTGTCTTATTCACGCACTGTGTTATCTGTGTCTTATTCACATACCGTGTTATCTGTGTCTTATTCACACACCGTGTTATCTGTGTCTTATTCACATACCGTGTTATCTGTGTCTTATTCACACACCGTGTTATCTGTGTCTTATTCACGCACCGTGTTATCTGTGTCTTATTCACGCACCGTGTTATCTGTGTCTTATTCACGCACCGTGTTATCTGTGTCTTATTCACACCCCTGTGTTATCTGTGTCTTATTCACGCACCGTGTTATCTGTCTTATTCACGCACCTGTGTTATCTGTGTCTTATTCACGCACCGTGTTATCTGTCTTATTCACACACCTGTGTTATCTGTCTTATTCACGCACCGTGTTATCTGTCTTATTCACGCACCTGTGTTATCTGTGTCTTATTCACGCACCGTGTTATCTGTCTTATTCACGCACCGTGTTATCTGTGTCTTATTCACACACCGTGTTATCGGTGTCTTATTCACGCACCGTGTTATCGGTGTCTTATTCACGCACCGTGTTATCTGTCTTATCCACGCAACTGTGTTATCTGTGTCTTATTCACGCACCGTGTTATCTGTCTTATTCACACACCTTGTTATCTGTGTCTTATTCACGCACCGTGTTATCTGTCTTATTCACACACCTTGTTATCTGTGTCTTATTCACGCACCGTGTTATCTGTCTTATTCACGCACCTGTGTTATCTGTGTCTTATTCACGCACCGTGTTATCTGTCTTATTCACGCACCGTGTTATCTGTGTCTTATTCACACACCGTGTTATCGGTGTCTTATTCACGCACCGTGTTATCGGTGTCTTATTCACGCACCGTGTTATCGGTGTCTTATTCACGCACCGTGTTATCTGTCTTATCCACGCACCGTGTTATCTGTGTCTTGTTATCATGCCACCCTTTTCTGCTTACTGTGCGCACTACTATCGGCTTACGTTTGTATTTTTGCCGTCAGCTGGCGGAATAGGAGTACTGTGCACAAGTCTTAGATTCTTAGATACTCTCGATTTGTTTTCTGCATTAGTTTGTCAGTAGAAAAGAGCAAATTTGCTCTCTTAAAAAAATAAAATAAAAAGTAATGTTTGAGAATTTTTTGAATTTCATTAAATAAAGTAACATTAAGCAGTAGACCACTGTTCTCGTCCACTCGACCATCACAAAAAGAGGTCTGTCATTTGAATGTTTTCTTTGCATTTTAATGTCTTGACCTATAATGCTATCGGGTTTAAATAAAGTATATTATTATTATTATTATTATTATTATTATTCTGATAAAAACTTTATTTGAGGCCACTGGGAGTACCTGGAGAACTAAAAGTGAGAGATCTGCAGCCAGTCTGCAGAGGAACTGTGGCAAGTTCTCCCATGTCTCCAGCAGTACTGTACTTCACCGATTTCAGCTGAAGGGTCTCACTCCAAAAAGAGGTCTTATGTGACCTCCTCCTAGCAATAATCACGGCTGATGATAACGATGTTGATGATGATGATGATAATGACGATGAAAATTATGATGATAACGACGGCGGTGAAGATGACGACCCCAGTTTCTGGGAAACAGTCTTTGGTTTTTTGATTTTTAACAGGCTCAATATTCAGCGCGCATACGGAGCAGACGCCAAACATATTTGACAAACATCCCAAAATCTCTGAACACTGTTGTGTTGTACAGTACAGAGCAGGTGCAAGAAATTAAATGCTCCACCTAATTAGCATAGCCTGCACACGAACACAATCAAGCCAGACCCAAATAAAACAACACGCTCATTTACAATGCAAATGCCAGCAGTGTACCACCACAGTGGGACATGACAGAAATGTAGTGCTTGAAACAGGAATAAAAACTTCTTCAATAAGAAGAAGAATTATACACGCATAATGACACATTTTGTCTATGAAGTGCTGTTCATACACTCAATTTCCTTAATGTACCAGTGCTTTATTTAAATTTCCAGCAAAATCCACCTGAAATTCACATTAATAACTGTAAATAATGTCAAATGTGCCAATGATTAGTCATTAACTTAAACATTTAGAAAATGTGGAAATTTAATAGTGATAACTATCATTTACCCACCATCAATGAAGCCATTCTGGGAATTTCTGGGAATTTCTGGGAAAAAGGCCAGTGCCCTTATCAGATTTTGGCCGAGGCTGAGACGCTCCCAAACGTCTTACTCCAGGGGTAGTGTTACTGGCCCACCGACTGAGATTAAAGCATCGAGTCATCGGGATCATTTTACCAATACAACGGATACGACAGCCAGCTCCGACCAGAGGAATTCAGCCAATCTCAGTGGGTTTTTTTATCCTGGTTAAATAATGGAATAACAAAAATGATAATAATACAATTAAGCAGCTTTCCAGCAGCTCGGCTACACAGAATTAAACATTCCTTGCTTTCAGTTCCCTTGACGCTGTTTTTATTTTGCAGAAAGCGGGGTGCTGTGTGTGTGTGTGTGTGTGTGTGTTGTGTGTGTGTGCGTGTGTGTTGTGTGTGTGCATTATGTGTGTGTGTGTTGTGTGTATGCTTGTGTGTGTGCGTGTGCATTATGTGTGTGTGTGTGTGTGTGTGTGTTGTGTGTGCGTGTGTGTGTTGTGTGTGTGTGTGTGTGTGTGTTGTGTGTGCGTGTGTGTGTGTTGTGTGTGCGTGTGTGTGTTGTGTGTGTGTGTGTGCGTGTGTGTTGTGTGTGCGTGTGTGTGTGTCTTGTGTGTGCGTGTGTGTTGTGTGTGCGTGTGCATGTGTGTGTGTGTGTGCGTGTGTTGTGTGTGCGTGTGTGTGTGTCTTGTGTGTGCGTGTGTGTTGTGTGTGCGTGTGCATGTGTGTGTGTGGGTGTGTGTGCGTGTGTGTGTGTTGTGTGTGTGTGCGTGTGTGTTGTGTGTGTGTGTGCGTGTGTGTGTGTTGTGTGTGTGTGTGTGTGTGTGTGTGTGTGTGTTGTGTGTGTGTGTGTGTGTGTGTTGTGTGTGCATATGGGAATCCGTGCCGGCAGCACTGCAGCAGGGAGAGCTGAGTTCAAGGTTTTCCAGGTTTGAGAAACGCGAGTAAATAACGGCGCTAAGCCGCGAGAGAGTGACTCAGCGAGTGGGAGAGAGCGAGAGAACAGAGGATCAATGCCAATGAAAAGAGAGAGAGAGAGAGAGAGAGAGAGAGAGACTGGAAGAGAGAGCGTTCTGCCTCTCTCCAGTGTGCAGGCTTCTCGCTCCAGTATAAAATCAGTTTTAACTGACAAATTTGCTGCCATTAATTCAGGCCCGGAGACTTTGGGGATGACTGTGGGAACATCACTTCCCCGAATGCTGATTTTTTAGTCAGTCAGGAAAATTAAACTTCAGTACATGCAACTGGGTCAGAGATACCGCGCGCGACGGAAGCTGGACGAGGGTAGATTTGCCAAACTGATCTCGGAGAATGCCGGCTGTGTCAGGCAGAGCGAGAATCTCCTTACATCATACGGTTCACAGAACAACTACATTTCCCACGATGCACTTCTCTGATCTGAGGCAATACAGGTTTGTGTAGGATGAAGCGAGAGATTCCCCACACTAAGCATGCCTTACGTGGTAAGGTTCACAACAGAACTACATTTCCCATGAAGCAGTTCTCCGACCGGGTCACGTGACCCCCGTGAGCATGTGACAGAGGGGGACAGGGGTGCGACACTGACCTCTCCTGCTTCAGGGCGTACTCCAGCATCTTGATCCGTCTCACCAGGTCCTTCTTCAGGTTCTCCTGCCCTCTCCTCTCCCCCTGCAGGAAGGCGATCTGTGCCTGAGGAGAGACAGGGAAGAACAGAGAGAGGTTACAGCACTGACCCCCGAAAACACCGGCCAATCACAGCCAAGGAGATCACAATCAGGCGACGCGATCGGTTCCTAAAATGTTTTAGTTAGCGTTTTGCTACAAGGTCATTGGTTGAAGGTGAAGCTTGAATTACCGCCTCCAATCGGAAGCTTCCTCCGAAGCATCCCTGAGCGCCTGGAGGCTTTAGCTATGCGATCGAGTGGAAATTAAATTAGTCAATTGCAAAAAAAAAACCAAAAACCACAAAGAACATTACACTGCATTTTGGTTCATTATCTTAATTGACTGAAGAGGAAATTGAACCGACCCCCAAGCCTCAGTGAGTGAAAACACTAAAAACAGAATAGATTGCAGCACAGTCTCTCCGGTGTGCGTATTATTATTCATACTGGCAAATGGACCCACATACACTGACTCAAAGTACTGACAATTCGTGTTACCCTGAACCACAATATTTGATCCAGTTGTAATGGATTTTATATTACATCTCCAAGGCACTAAAAAAACACTCTTTCCTGTGATATTTTTGGGACATTAGATGTTTAACCTGCCTATGTCCCCATAAAGCACCATTACCCGAAAAAGGACACACGGCCAGACTACGGAGCAATGTGGTGGGATTAAGGGCCTGGTCAGGCTCATAGTGCTGTAAGGTTATGAGCAGCCTGGTCAGGCTCATAGTGCTGTAGGTTATAGGCAGCCTGGTCAGGCTCATAGTGCTGTAAGGTTATGAGCAGCCTGGTCAGGCTCATAGTGCTGTAAGGTTATGAGCAGCCTGGTCAGGCTCATAGTGCTGTAAGGTTATGAGCAGCCTGGTCAGGCTCATAGTGCTGTAGGTTATAGGCAGCCTGGTCAGGCTCATAGTGCTGTAAGGTTATGAGCAGCCTGGTAAGGCTCATAGTGCTGTAAGGTTATGAGCAGCCTGGTCAGGCTCATAGTGCTGTAAGGTTATGAGCAGCCTGGTCAGGCTCATAGTGCTGTAAGGTTATGAGCAGCCTGGTCAGGCTCATACTGCTGTAAGGTTATGAGCAGCCTGGTCAGGCTCATAGTGCTATAAGGTTATGGGAAGCCTGGTCAGGCTCATAGTGCTGTAAGGCTATGAGCAGCCTGGTCAGGCTCATAGTGCTGTAAGGTTATGAGCAGCCTGGTCAGACTCAATCTTAGCAGCCTGTCCTAGCTTGTAGCACTTTGAACCTCCAACCTGATGGCAATCTCTGGAATGCACAGTACAGTGGATGGGTGGACAGAACGTCAGAATGGGTCTCAACAACAAAGCAAAGAAGCTACAGAGAGAACCAATTCTCTTCAATTACCAGAGTATATTTAGAGACATGTCAGCAAAACGCTCGAGAGAATGAGGACTTAAGACATTTCTAAAAGGAAGAAAAAAAACGCAGAGGTGAAAAGCCGTAGGAATGTCTTTTAACGGGGATTTGGGACGATTGATGGCGGCTCACCTACGCTGACTGTCTCTGAAAAGAGACACAGTGTAATCATAGTGCATTCAGAGTGGCAGAACAAAAATGGGAAAACGAAGAACTTTTTTTTTTTTTTTTTGGAATCCTGCTCTGCTACGCCTCCACACATGCACACTGTGACATCACAAAGCAGACGGAACTTCAGTCCCGGAGCCAGGTCATTTCAGCCTTTGAACAGTAGGCCTTCTGGAATGTTGGAACGCCAGGCAACTCCGTTGCTTTCAATTAGCGGCAGTGTGTGTTGCATCAGCATTAGAATCTTCGGTTAAAATTACACTTCCTGATTCAGCCTGGTGGTTTTGAACAAATGCATTCTGGGGTGGGTAGAGTAGTTGTGTCCACCTAACCAGTTCTCTAACCAATCAGATACCGGCAGTGTTCCGTTTTCATATTGATCCGTAACAGCTGGTTTCCCGAATAGTAAATTAGCTTAAAAAACAAAAAACACACACATTTCTGTGTCAATTTTCCGACTGGATACCTGATTGACATCTATAAGACACAGAGGTTCCCTGAAAAGGGTACTCTGACATCACAACTGGGGCGGGACCAGAGTAGACGGCAGAAAGCATTTTTATCAATCTTTATCGGGGAGCAGAACATGCTTTTCTACCAGTTATTTCAATTATATGTGTAAGTTTAATTTCATTAGGTATAAATGTTTAACTATAATGTAGGTACAAACAAGTTCAGGTTAAAAAGAAAAAGTGATCGAGGGTGTAATTACCCTTTAAACCCCAGCCACATATTAAGTGAATAAAAGCATAATCAAAATTCTATTCATTGTGTTAAACAGAACTCTCCAGTGCAAATTATGTTAGAAGAGCCGAATTCAAACTACAGCCAAATTATTCCTTAGAAAAAAAAAGTGATTTACATGCTGCTGGTGGCGATGAAGCTACAGATGTGTGACTGGTAATGCAGCCCGTTTTACAGTAGAAACACTGGGTACATTTTAGTTTTACAGTAAAAAACTGAGCATGTTTTATACAGTAAAAAACTGAGCGTGTTTTAGTTTTACAGTGAAAACACTGGGCTCGTTTTAGTTTTACAGTACAAAACTGAACACGTTTTATTTTACTGGTTTATGTTTCTGTGCAAGAGGGGGAAACTATATTAGTGTTACTCAACCCCCACCCCCTTCCGTTGAAAGGTCTCATATTGTGGAAAATGACATTTCCCATGCTGTGTGGATTATAAAGGAATTGAAGGTGCAATAAAAACTCTGAATATATGAAAACGCACAGTCCCCAAACAAATCCACACAAACCATATGAAACCAGCTGTTTGGAATTCTGTAACTTTATGATGTCACAACCGCACGCTCATTTGCCTAGATCCGCCTTCAGCACGGCCCACCTATTGAGCCAATCAGAATGGAGGTGAACGAGCCTTAAAGACACAGTCTCTCAAACAGCCTGTTCTTAGTAAAGCTCATGAGAGGCTGCTGGAGAATGGACACGTAAAACTGGATAGAGATCATTTTGGTGCTTAAAACCACACAAACTTCTTACGGATTCTCAGACCCGATAATAAAAACACTGGAAAGGTGTACAACACGGCCCCGGACAGGCACCCACACGGGCGCAGAACCAGGGGGCCGCCGGGTAAAGGGCCAGCTGACGGTCTCCACGCAGCCGGATAACGCGGCTCCACTCCACCCCGCCCGCGCGCTCCAGGGTCGCGCCCCCACTCCCAGCCCACGCTCGGACCCACCAAGCCAAACGCTCGCAACCGGCCGAGTGCCTCCTCCAGGCAACGCGCGCTCTCAGGAGCCCGCGGCACAAACAGCGGGCCGCTGCGGGCGGGTTCCTCCCGGGCGCCGTCGGGAGTAAGGGGAATACAGGAACGCTTTGTGTGCGAACGCCGCCACTCACGCCGATGTTTTCACCGGGAGGCTTTACCCAGCGCCGCTCACTCAGACACGTTAACGACGTCGTTACATTCAACCCCGCACGTGACCCTGAGCCTCTTCAGCGATACACACGGCCCTAAGCGTCTCCCAGGCAACGGGATGCCTCACTTCCATACAGCTCCTTCATATTTCACCACGCCAAATGTTTACATCCTGGAATGTTTTTATTTTTATTTTATTTTTTTATCACCACCCCATATTTTTTGAAGAAGAATCAGGGCTACTCTAAATACTGACTGTTGAACCCGTCCTAAGCAACGACATTGAACATTTAATTTTTATGATTTATTTTTATGACAGTATTTTGCCCAGTTGAACAGGGCTACCGCTGCCGTAGATGAACACTAGATGCTGTAAATGGCGTTATAATGTTGTAAATGGCGGTATAATGTTGTAAATGGCGTTATAATGTTGTAAATGGCGGTATAATGTTGTAAATGACGGTATAATGCTGTAAATGGCGGTATAATGTTGTAAATGGCGTTATAATGTTGTAAATGGCGGTATAATGCTGTAAATGGCGGTATAACGTTGTAAATGGCGGTATAATGTTGTAAATGGCGGTATAATGATGACCGCAGCAACGCTGGACTGGATTAATCGCGGGGCTTGTGGGGTTTCCCGTGGCACGTTTCCCTGCGAAAGCGACCGTCGCGTGTTCAGCGTGTTCAGCGAAGATAAGGATCCCACTCGGTCTGATGCCTGAACTTCTCTGCACTCCAGCTGACCTCTGACCCCTGACCCCTGACCCCGGCTCCAGAGAACAGCAGCTGTGGGACAGCTCACTGCAGACAGATCTCTGTTTCTCACACATTCACTGACGCTCATTCGTTCTCACACACCCGCGTACACACTCCCACTAAATCAAACGTACACACTCACTCAAACAAATACACGGACTCAAACCAATACGCACTCACTCAAACAAACATGCTCACTTACTCACACAAACATACGCACTCATTCACTCAAAACATACACTCAAACACACAAACGCACTCACTCACCTCATCCCTTTCACTCATTCACTCACTCACTCAATCTCTCTTTCTCCCTCTCCGCTCACTCTCTCTCAAACAGGTTCTATTGATATCACAAGTACACATTTCTGCTGGCAAAGTGGACTCTCATATAGATAATGAACGAAGCATCTCCACTGAAGCGAAACGCGGAAACCGCGGACAGAGAAATTACTGGGGCGTTATGCGTTTTATTCATTTCTATTTGCATGATTTATTTCCGTCAAGTGGTGCAAAGGGCAAACCCCCCCCCCCCCCCCCCCCATTGCTGTGTGCGCGTGCATGTGTGTGTACGTATGTATATGTGTGTGTGTCTGTGTGTATGTGTGTGTGTGAGTGTGTGTGTGTGTGTGTGTAAAACTGTCACTTCTGTTCAGCTCCTCATTTTCCAGGACAGTGGGCTAAAGTCATGCGCAGGCAGAGGATCAAATAAAAAAAGATGAATAGCAGGCTCTTTAGCACACTGCGCTGTGGAAGCACACTTGCAGAAAATAAAATGCCTCCTCAGCCCCTGGAATAAAAACGTCACCGGCCTCCTGAGACACCGAGTGCCTCTCTACAGCCAGGGTTAGCCGCACGTTCAAGCTGCTAGCTTTAGCGTTAGCTCTGCAACTCCGCCTTCGAGTGGCCATTTTACATATTGGCATTTGGCGGACGCTCTTATCCAGAGCGAGGTACAGTTGATCAGACTAAGCGGGAGACAATCCTCCCCTGGACCAATGCAGGGTTAAGGGCCTTGCTCAAGGGCCCAGCGGCTGTGCGGATCTTATTGTGGCTACACCGGGATTAGAACCACCTACCTTGGGTGTCCCAGTCATTTACTTTAACCACTATACATTTACCGTACCATGCTTCTGTTCTTGTCTTTTACTTTGTTTTTCAAAAAAACATTTCAATAACAACCCTGGGTCAAATAATCATTTGACATTCTGTAATCGCCCAGATGCCGGTGAAATTTGAAAACAGATCACAGAGAATTTTTGGGGAAGACACCAAAACAAACACACGATCGCACTGAAGAAAGGCTTTGTTGTGAATACTTGTGAATGGAGACGTTTGTTACAAAGTCGCGAGCCGTCCGTAGGAGTATTTTACAGACGGGGCGGCCAGTGCAATGGGTGCAATGGGTGTTGCAACGAGGAGCCCAGGTCAACGGCCTCCGCAGAGGGCAAAGGTCACGAGGGCGGGGCGGGGCGGGGAGGGGGCAGGAGTGATGTCATCGGCATCGGTTTCTGAGGGAGCTGGCTTCTAGCGGTTTCCGCATGGAGACTCTGGAGTCCAGCCCCCCCATCGAGCTGCTCTCTCAGGCACTGATTTCCAGGCGGCCGAGACGGCAGAATGTCGGCCGTTTCCCAGAACGAGGGCTTGTGGAAACACTCGCCCCGAACGAAACAGGGACGTTTTGTTTGTGAGAGATCAGATCAGATGCCTGGGTAGGATCCACAGGATACATGAGAGCTATGGTTGTTAAAGGACAAAGGTGTTGTTTTAGCAGGCAGTGCCCACTCCGACCAGCAGGGGGTGCTAGAGAGTGATGGGACACAAACCATCAGGCCCCAAACATAAACATAAAGACGCAAGTCGGGGAACGCAGACACTTAAAGCTGTGCAAAGTTGATTTCAAGCATCTTTGCATTCTAAACGCGAAGAATGCACCTGACATTGTCAACGCAGCGCAAGCCGGAGCTGCAGTGTCAAGCGTCGCAGCGAGGGGGCGCTGTAGCAGGCATCCACAGGATGAAGCTTCTTCTACCGTCTGTGCTTTCTTCTGCTGGGCCTGTCCCCACTGTCCTTCAGCGCCCCCTAGAGGCCTGGGGTGTAATAACCTCCACAGGGAGATGAGGACACACGTGTGGTATGCACAAGCGGGGCCTGGCGTGTGCGCTCACACGCTCCAGCGTGTTTCAGGCCGGGAATGGAGGATGCTGGGAAACTCCTCGCCACGGAACCGTTCATCAGGACGCGCCGCGCGGCGCGGGTCTCCCCCGGCAACGACCCAAATACGCAGGAAGTGTTTCACCCCCCCTCGCTCCGGAAAAGACGGCGTCTCCCGCCCGTCCTCATTAGGGCGTCCCCGGGGGGGAGTTACCCCCGCTCGCCCCCCTCGCCCGCTCGCTGCCGGAGGCTGTGCGGTGACTCATGCCTTTTTCCGGTAACGGGAATGAGCGCCGGTGATCGACTGCTGATGAATAAAACATACTGTAGGTGCATCATATCTCTCTCCCTCTCTCTCTCTCTCTCTCTCTCTACCCCTCCCTCTCTCCCTCTCCCCCTCCCTCTCTCCCTCTCTCTCACTCTCTCTCTCCCTCTGTCTCTTCCTCTCTCTCTTCCTCCCTCTCTCTCTCTCCCCCCCTCTCTCTCTCTTCCTCTCTCATCCCCCCTCGCTCGGCCCTTCCCCCATAACCCACTGCTGCAGCCACAGAGGAGCAGTCCCTCGTCACCATGGGTACGTCCCCTGTTGCCCCAGTCAAGAGTAGTTGCCCGCTGATCTTTTCGGGATCCTGACCTGGATAGGTTCTGTTGAGGAATTTCGGGGGCACCTGCAGGTTTTTGTAGGACAAATCCAATTTCAACATGGGCCCATACTGTGGTGTACATACACGCTCTCGACTGAAACAAGTTTTCACATTAACGGTTAAATGGTGAAGTATAAACGGCAAGTTACTTACACACATACAGGTGCTCTCACACACACACACACACACACACACACACACACACACTTAATGAGGACAACACAGTGTCCTCAAGACCAGGACGAGGCACAGGGAGGGCTGGTGGCGTAGAGTCAGTCGAGGGGACAGACTCTGATCGCTTGCTCATTTTGGCCTCTCCCCCGGGAGATAAAGGCATGCAGAGCCCCACAGGAGGAGAGGCGGAAAGGTGGAGCACACAGAGAGAGAGAGAGAGAGAGAGAGAGAGAGAGAGAGAGAGATAAGGGCGCGGGGGATCTAAGGTGAGCGATAAGGACTCTGGCGGAGTTTACCCGGTGCCCTGGGCGAGGCCTCTCGCAGAGAGAGGTTTTCTGCTTTACCGCCTCATTGTTATTGCCAGACTGGACCGTGGGGCCCTGGTCTCCTGCCAAGAGCCAAGAGCATTCCCAGGATTCCTCAGCGCTTACTGCGCCCTTTCCGGCACGCCGCGGCAACCTGAGGACGACCTTCGGTCTCCGGCGAACGAACGCGAACGCGAACACGCACACGCACACGCACACGCACACGCCCCCGTGCCGAACCCAACGACAACCAAACCCAACGCTCAGGTTCTGGACACGGGGAGGGCAAACGACATCACCGCACCGTGTGGGCACTCTGGCCTTAACGTGGATCATTCACTCATTTTACCGTTTACGTTTACGATTTCTATTGCTACGTCCTGAGGGTTTGTACCTTCTACTGCAGTGGTCCTCACTCCTGGTCCTGGCCACAGGGTGTCCTGTTCTTGTAGTAATATCAGCAGTCAATTCAGGCCCAAGAAACCAGGCGAGGTGAGTTAAATGTGTAATTAACTGCTTTCAGTGATCTATTAAGAGCGGAGTAACAAGAAAAGCCAGCACACCCTGCGGTTCTCCAGGACCAGGAGTGAGGACCCCAGCACATCCTGCGGCTCTCCAGGACCAGGATTGAGGACCCCAGCACACCCTGCGGCTCTCCAGGACCAGGAGTGAGGACCCCAGCACACCCTGCGGCTCTCCAGGACCAGGAGTGAGGACCCCAGCACACCCTGCGGCTCTCCAGGACCAGGAGTGAGGACCCCAGCACACTCTGCGGCTCTCCAGGACCAGGAGTGAGGACCCCAACACACCCTGCAGCTCTCCAGGACAAGGAGTGAGGACCCCAGCACACCCTGCGGCTCTCCAGGACCAGGAGTGAGGACCCCAACACACTCTGCGGCTCTCCAGGCCAGGAGTGAGGACCCTGTTCTGGAATCTTTTCCACTTATATGATCATCTGGCCAAATGCCATGTAATGTAATGTAATGTTTTCAGGTAGGGTAGTGGCTAGAGAACTGGGTTTGTCACCTGAGGTTCAGACTCCAGTTACGCATCACCACCATAGTACTGTGCCCTTGAACAAGGAATTTCTCCAGTGAAAATGTACTGTACCCTTGAACCAGAACGCACCAGAATTTTTCCAATGAAAATGCCCAGTGGTATTTCAGTAATAAAATAAACAACGTTCCCAACGCTGGCCAAATGCAAGGGACAGGAGGGCACGGCGTCATTCCGTTCGGACGGACCGGAGAGCCTGGGACACTCCTGGGATCTGGGAACGCTGTTCTTAGAAGGCGGAGAGAACTTTGCCACGGTAACCGTGCCAACGCAAGAGCCCGCCAGTTCCACAGATGGGCATTCTTCTTCTTCTTCTAGACTTTTTTTGGGGGAGGGCAGAGCCCTCCGATGGCCAGGGGTTTGTACTTTCACAGGCCCTAATACACCAGACAAGCTCAGTAGAGCGTAGAAAAGTATTCGAATCCAAAACAATGAGGTGTTTGACCCGGGTCTGGCCCACACACAATTTACTATTCCACCCCGGGCAGCCAATGGATGAGCTAATCTAATTAAGGGCCAATCAGAGCTCAGTAACCAGCTCATGGACTCTGCGCTCGATATAAAACCTTCACATGAATCATATCCCGCTGAGGCCACAATGGCCTTGCTTATATCTGTGGGGGGTTTTTAAAAACCTATTTCGAAGAGCAGGGATGTTATTTTTAGCCCGGAGTCTCCCGCCCCTCGTTCTCCAGGAGGGGATCTGTAGGGGGGGGTTATCGCTCGTTAGGAGACAAACGTCCGTGACGGTCGTCGTCAAGGCGCGGAGACGAATACTCGGCCGGGCCGGGGGGTCACACGCATCGTTTCCAGCCCGTTAACCCGTCAGACGCCCGCGACATTCCCGCAGATTCACTGAGGATTACAAACGGGAATACCACATTCCGACATTCCCAGACCACTTCGATCACATCCGGGTCAATGCGGTTATGTTTTCACTCGCATTACAGCACAGTAATTCAGCGGACTCTTTTATCCAAAGCGACTTACAGTTTATTTGACTAAGCAGGGGACAATCCCTCCCTGGAGCAATGCGGGGTTAAGGGCCTTGCTCAAGGGCCCAACAGCTGTGTGGATCTTATTGTGGCCACACAGAGGCTATAGGCAGCTGTGCCAGTCCCTTGTCCAAAAACCTCAACTGATATCTCTTTTAAAAATGCCAAGTTCCCACCGGCATGAAGATCCAATTAAACACTTTGTCTTAAACACTAAGTCTGGTCATTAAACAGTAAAAGACCGGTAACAAGCCCTGTTAATAAGTGGGCTTAAACAGTCTGGTTATGAAGCTAGCATCAACGTATGATAAATCCAGCCAGACAGCTGGTTAATAAGTAGGCTAAACCACTCGAGGGAACACCACGTAAGCATTCCAAATCACAGGGGCAGGGCGGCCATCTTGACAGAACGCTGAACACGTCGTTAGCGTCGCTAACGGAGGCCGGTGTTGTTGCGGATACCGCTTTCGTAACAGCCACACTTTTTTATCACAATTATACTTACATTACAAGTGCCCTTGTGTCACAATTATGATTTCGCATGCGATTCACTCAACTGCACGGCTGAAACGACCTTTGGTTAAGGAGCGCTTCATAATGGGTTTCACTCGAATCTTAGAACAAAACGTTCTGTATCGCTCTCAAAGCGAAGAGCAGAAATGGACAACAGGAAGAGGCTGACGAAGAGTTATAGCCCATTCCCGAATATTTGCCATTGTAAATCAGTTTCCTTTTTCTGTAAAATGTCCAACATCACTGCATGGAGGAGCAGAGATGGCTCATAAATAATACTTCAGCGGGGTTAGGCTTTGACAAGCTTTCAGGGCAAACGTATTAACAGGCCTATTGCACGACTGTTGACTTAGACCGGGAACTGTTTAACTGCGGCCCGTGGATGCAGTGAGTTCACATATTTGTCTTGAAAAGGGCGCATCATTAAGGGCCCTTCAGGGTAAAGTTCACGGTGTCCTGATAGCGCCACCAGAGAATGAACAACCCACCGGGTCGGTTTTGTATTGTTTAAATATCTCGCAGGGCGCTGTGTTGTTGCCGTGGCGTTCCCCCGGCCGCGTCGAAACATGACAGACGCCCGTGACATTTATTTCAGACGGTCCTCCGCGTCGGATGACCTCTTTCTGACCGGCACCGCGGCGACGGCGACCCCGTTACCGCGACGACACCGCCCCGGACATCAAACGCGGCGGGGCGAGCGGACGCGACAGGCGCGGCGGCTCTGAAGGTTACCCACAATCCCCTGCTCTGAGTAACGACCCAGACAGCGAGGGGGGGGGGGGGGGGGGGACCGTCTCAGCCGGTCCGGTCGGGCTCGCTCTCCTCGGTCCCGAGACGCAGGCGTGTCGGATTTGAGGTGGGGGGGGGGGGGGGGTCTGAGGGTCTGGGAACTGCACCCCGATATGAGTAAAGGTCAAAGGTCGCTGTCCCGACATCGTCACCCAACGACTGGGCAAACGCGTTACATGCATACAGACCCCCCGCCCCCCTATTGAGAAATGCATGCGTGACAGAAATGTAAAGGCGCACAGACATTACACGTACTCGGCTGATGCTTTCATCCAAAGCGACGTACAGTTGATTTGAACACGCAGGGGCCAATCCCCCCCTGGAGCGATGCAGGATTAAGGAGACTTTGAGGAAGAATGCTTCCCCTCCTTCCCCTCCCCTTCCCATCATGCACTCTGTTCTTCTTCCAGCACTGGGCACTGCCAGCAGAGATTGCACAGAAACACCAGATACTCAACTCTGCTTCATTAACACTGAATATGTACTTTCATCATCAAGCTGACTAGTTATTCCTCCCTGCCGGCTGTACGTGCTCACCCTGTCCAAGATGACGCAACTTCTGGAAACTAAGGGGGGGGGTCGGGGGTTGGGGTGGGGGTTGGGGTGACCTGATTCTGTTGCATCTCCGCCTCATTATTCCCTATTGTAAGCGCAGCGGAGATACTTCTGTGTTTGTGTACTGCGTATTATATTGTGAAAAATTTATAAAAACGTGTTTAACAAAATGAGGGGGGGTGTGCCAAAGAGCAACACTGGGGACAACGTAATGGAAGTAGGGCACTGATGCACCATGGGAAAGTCCCATTAACAACTTGCAGCCTCTTTTATTTACTTTAATTTAACCTTTTTTATATACAGGCTAGGGTGACCGAGCACAGAAGGCAATTTACAACAACACCCAGTTAATTCCTCTACACTAGCCTAACCGGAGTGTCTTTGGACTGAGGGAGGAAACCGGAGTACCCGGAGGAAACCCACGCAGACACGGGGAGAACATGCAAACTCCGCACAGAGAGGCCCCGGCCGACGGGGATTTGAACCCAGGACCTCCTTGCTGTGAGGCGACAGTGACAGCACCAATCAGCATCGATGTACTTTTACATTTTCTTTACAAAGAGCTTACGCCCTAACTGAGGTCTCAAGCTGTTTTACTTGAGATTGCATAAACGTGTAATTGTGTAGTGCTTTTGTATTGTATCGTATTTTATGTTGTAATCTCTGCTTGCTCCTCCCTTGTAAAAGAGAGAACCATCTCAACGGAACTCGTTTGGTTAAATAAAGGAGAACAAAAATAAAAGTACTAACCAACTAAGATGCGTGTTAAGGACACACGGCAGCCTACAACCGAGCTCAGAAGCTGCCTAACTAGTATCTACTGAGCCTATAGTGTGAGCTTCATGCTCTAACTCAGGGGTCGGCAACCCTGGTCCTGGAGAGCCGCAGGGTGTGCTGGCTTTCGTCTCCACCTTAAAATAAGCAACCGATTGAGACCCAAGAAACCAGGTGAGGTGAGTTAACTGTGTAATCAACGGCTTTCATTGATCAATTAATGCCACGTAACAACGAAAGCCAGCGCACCCTGCGGCTCTCCAGGACCAGGGTTGCCGATCCCTGCTCTAACTAAAGGGAGACCTGCAGAAAGCTGGTGCAGCCCTGCCTAGGAGCAGGATATCTGGTAAGCATAGAGGATCTGTGCCCGCGGGGGCTGTGATGTCATCCAGCAGACGCCAGAGGAAGGCACTTGCGACGGCAGCTTCCTCTGAAATCCCGCTAATCAGCCGCCAGAAGAAAGAGAGTTTCCTCTCCGACTCGGGAGTCAGACACACCGAGGGAAAAGGGGAAATGACATCATCATCGCCACTGTACTTCCCCCCTCCCCCCACCCACCCCCTCCCCCTCCTCCTCCTCCTCCTCGTCCTGACAAACAAGTCCGAGCGTGCTCTGGCACAGAAAACATCTGCCCAAAACAATGCGCTGCTTTTATATTTTTCTATTTTTTTTAAGGACACATTTAAATGCCGCTACATTGGCCAACAGCCCCACTGCCCTTTACTGTACGCTGTAATACAGGCAGAGCTGGACAATACGGACAGCGGATGCACACAATATTATTAAGTATATGGGACTTTAACCGATAAGTACTTGTAACAAAATTATGGACAATGGTTTCATGCATTTTCATTATAAGTGCATCCAATTAAAGATTTTTTTGAGGGTTTCATCAGACCTAAAGGCAACAAGAAATAAATAAAAAAAACATAATCTTTTGCTTTCCCTTCTCAACAAACAGCATCCAGAATTAACATGGGAACTGTGACGTAATGGTGCCCACACGTCTCAATGCAAGACACGCAGTTATTAATAAATAATTAAAAATATGATATCATAACTAAAGCAAGGTGAAATGCCAGGAGGCCACAAAAATAACCACAAAAGGTCAGGGGTCATGACCAGTCTGGTTGGTGTTAACTGAGAAGCCCCGAGGCCGTCCGCTACAATAACCCAAACGCAAACCTTCCCAGCAGCCTCCTGGTCCCGCCAAGCTTGAGCGACTGCCCGTTGCTAGGGCCGCCTGCAGCCCTGGCGACCACGTGATGTCATCACACGGCTGTAACCGTACGCAGGAGAGTCACATGACGCTGAACGCACAGGGGGCCGGCTCGTCAGCGCACGGGACGCCAGGGTTCATATCCCGCTGTTGTTGTTGTTGTTATTACCGCCGTAGCGATAGTACTCTACCGGCCGTGTTTCCATAACACGCCGTGTTTGAGATGCGCCAGAGGGAGAAGCGCCGCTCGAAGATAACGATTTAACGGAGAGGGTTAACTCATTATCTTAGATCTTAGATTTTTTTTCATTTCTGCAGCTTTTATTGGACTTTGTCAGCGAGTCTCCACATCGTTTCTTTCCAGTACATTCAGTACAGCGTATTCCAGTACAAAGCAAAATGCCCCATACATAAATAAGGGTGATACAAATGATTGCTGACTGGTGCGTGGTGTCAGTATTATTTTATTTCAAATGAAGCAAGGATGAGGCCTACAAGCTGGGTTCTAGGGAATCCAGTCAGAGATTTGGCGTTCAGGGGACAGGCATCGACCGAGAGGCCTACTTCTCATAAGATCTAGGGAAGGTTAATGCAGAAATCACTCCGTTCCCACGACTACCTAGCAAGACTTCACATGTACTCACAAATGTGTCACTTCCTGTGATTTTACCATCAGCGGTATATTTTGGAACGAGTTCAGTTCAGACACTAGTACTTGCCAAGCTTGGCAGCCAATGTCAGCCTCTAGCAGTGACAACAAAACTCCTGACGCACGAGGCTGCTCTGGACAGAGAGAGAACCGGAGACACGACTGGAAACATGGGGCGGCCTGTAGCGTAGTGGTTAAGGTAAACGACTGGGACCCGCAAGGTCGGCGGTTCGATCCCCGGTGTAGCCACAATAAGATCCGCACAGCCGTTGGGCCCTTGAGCAAGGCCCTTAACCCTGCATTGCTCCAGGGGAGGATTGCCTCCTGCTTAGTCAAATCAACTGGAGGATAAGAGTGTCTGCTACACGCCATTAATGTAACGTAATGTCATTGAGACACCCTTTCCTGTATATCCGTATATTTAGGAAGCCTTCAGCACAATCTTATTGGCCAATAGCAGCCTCTGAAAGTGATCAGAAGACGCCGGAGGGATTTGACTATAAGGCTGGTCTGCTGAGAGGCAGAGACAGAAAGAGACTCCTGACTGAAAACAGAAAAGAAGTGACACCCGCTGAAGAACCTCTCGGGTGCGTCGCGTCACTGTAACAGAGCACTGTGAACCCACACATCTGCAGCACAGTGCGCTATACTCCCATCTGTATAAGAGCAAAGCGGCTGACTGCCAACTCCTGGTGAAGGAGAGACGTGCTGAACAGTGCATCAGCAAACGGGAGCGAAGAACACCTCAAAGCAAAAACACCGCTTTCCGTGTTATTTAAAAACACACCTGTGCGCCGTGCTGACAGCTGAGCTCACTGCCTGTGTGTCTGTCTGTGTGTCTGTCTGTCTGTCTGTCTGTCTGTGTGTCTGTCTGTCTGTGTGTCTGTGTGTCTGTCTGTCTGTCTGTCTGTCTGTCTGTCTGTCTGTCTGTCTGTGTGTCTGTCTGTCTGTGTGTCTGTCTGTCAGGGGAAACCTGCCGTTACACGAACGCTGATCTCTGATCTCTGATCTCTGCAGCAGCAGAAACTGCAGGAGCCCAAAAGCAAGTGTTCAGATGCCTTCCATCATACCCCAGAACCCCCAAACTGGGTCAGTCAGTTAGTGAGGAGCGAGGAGAACTGATAGGAGCATGGTGTCGGGCCTGTGTCCCTGGTTGCTTTGGGTCACCTTAGATTTTCAATTCTTGCACAATTTCAGTTCTTACACCAGGCTCCCTCTTTTGTTGCTTGAATCTCACGAGCACCCAGATCAGTATCAGAGAGTACTTCAAACACAGGTGAACTCAATTAGAACACTTCAAGGCATAATATCTCAAAATATCCACAATTAAATTACACTACATACAAACTTTAATTAAAAAAAATATTTGCATGTTGTTTAACGTCTTTTCAACTGCAAATTTTGAGAAAAGATGGATGGACAGATGGATAATGAAAGGCACAGCTAAGATATTCCTGAGCTGTGAAACAGACTCTCTACCCCACACTCTCTCTCTACCTCACAATACCCCTCTCTCTCCCTCACTCTCTACCACTCTTTCTACCACTCTACCCCTCTCTACCTCTCTCTACCCCTCTCTACCCCTCTCTACCTCTCTCTACCTCTCTCTATCCTGCTCTACCCCTCTCTACCTCTCTCTACCGCACTCTCTCTACCTCTCTCTACCCCTCTCTATCCTGCTCTACCCCGCTCTACCTCTCTCTACCTCTCTCTACCTCTCTCTACCCCTCTCTACCCCTCTCTATCCTGCTCTACCCCGCTCTACCTCTCTCTACCTCTCTCTACCTCTCTCTACCTCTCTCTACCCCTCTCTACCTCTCTCTACCTCTCTCTACCTCTCTACCTCTCTCTACCTCTCTCTACCTCTCTCTACCTCTCTCTACCCCTCTCTACCCCTCTCTACCCCTCTCAGCCTTCAGGAGAGGGGCCGGCCCAGGCTGTTATAAATAAGACCCCCAGTGGGAAGCGGGCAGTGCGCTGGCGGGACGCTGCCCGTGCAGATTTACAGCGGCACGGCTGGAGAGCGCTGGACGGGAGGGCGGCAGGTGTCTGCTTCCCTCCTGAGAAACAAGAGCGAGGCCCTGACTCAGCTAAACCTGAACCCCCACCTCCAGACCCCCTCCCCCCAGGGGCGCACATGCCAAACTCCATACATAAGGGTACGTATGAGGCCAACGTCCCCGCAAGGAGGGGAACACCGGCACACACACACACACACACACACACACACACACACACACGTGCACATATACATACATACACACACACACACACACACACACACGCACATATACATACATACACACACACACACACACACACACACACACACATACACATACACATACACATACACATACACTCACACACACACACACACGCACATATACATACATACACACACACACACACACATACACATACACACGCGCAAATATACACACACGCACACGCACGCGCACACACACACGCGCACGCGCACATATACACACACACACACACGCACGCGCACATATACACACACGCACGCGCACACGCGCTCGCACATACACACACACACACACACACACACACACCTGTTTGAGAGTCAATCAACAGGGCCAATACCGAGCTAAACTGTAGTCCACATTTTTGGGGATCAATTTTCCCAAATGTACCCAGAAAGAACAGTAATGTTCTCATTGGGTACAAATGAGTACACTTTCCAAGCAAAAAAAATGTACAAATTAATTATATGTTGCTGGAAATGTCATGTACCGACACAGTACCGCCCCAGCAACAAGCATTTGTTCCTTTGGCACTTTTCCTACCTTTTATTGCTGAGAGTGTACAATTTTTATTTTTATTTTTTTTACATGCAATTAACGTTTTTTATAAATTTTAATCGCAGCGATCTGAACAGGAACCAGCACAGTTTTTCAGTTTCGATTTCATCCATACATTTCCCTCGTCAGGCCCGCTTTTCAAACGGTGATGTCACTCACTCCCACGCTGAAGCAGCACAGAGAAGGTCGCACAGGTCCGACGGGTTCAGCCAATCACAGACGCCGCTCAGCGGGCCAGGGCTTCCTGGGAGTAGAGACTCCACCCGGCTCAACTCGACTGAACCCCTCCCCCCGTCAGGACGGCGACTCCAATTCCACCTTCCCCCTGACCTTCTCCCGCTCGGTCGCCCGCTGCGTTACCACGGCAACCGGCCTGCCGGTCCCGTGTGGATGAGACCGGGGGGGGGGGGGGGGCAGGGGCGGGGTCGACGGGTCGCGGCAGTCGGTGCCAAACGATTGGACACTCTAACCGGCCTCTCCGGTTCCTGCAGCGCACCGCTCCACAGATCCCAGCGTGGAGGCGTGGATTCCAAAAAAAACGCATCGAGGAACGTCCTGCACTCAGAGGCCAGGAAACTCGGACACGTCGCACAGACGCAGAAAAAAACACTAATAAATAAAGAATAATCGACCAATCAGAAGGACTCGGGAGGACCACTTTTTTGACAAACTTCATTTTGCTAATTTCACTGACGTTCAAGACTGATCTCCAGCGTAAGGTCTGGGATGCAGGACTGAGGCGTGTGCATCCAGGTCACGTTAAAAAACGATAACAATAATACGATAATATCGAACAAACAGCCTAAAAATACACAAACCCATCTCCCGTAATTGTTCCGACTAAAAACCTTCCTGGGATAATTCCTCCCAGGGCGCACTCTGAGAGTTTTCTGGGTGGCTAAGACTCTCACGTCAGGAGGTCTCGGACCCAGAAACAGGCCCATCAGCAGGGGATTCTGGGTAGCCCACTTGTTTATCAGTCAGTTCCTCTTTGGTCTAAAAGATTTTTTTCGCCTTTTTTTTTTCTTTGGGTCCTTAATGAAGATGGATTTGGCTCTACTCCCCAGTGTCTCTCTCTCCCTCTCTCGCTCTCTCTCTCTCTCCATCCTTCCCTCCCTCCCTCCCTTCCTCCATCCCCTCAGCTCAGGATGAGCCTTCGAGCAGATGAACACAGAGAGGTGTGTGTGCATGTGTGCGTGTGTGTGTGTGTGTGTGTGTGTGTGTGTGTGAGAGAGAGAGATAGAGTGGTATGAGTGAGAGAGAGTGAGAAACAGAGGGGGGGAGGAGAGGGAAGGATAGAGAGAGCAAGAGAGGCCTGACGTTATGTAACACTTTGGCGATGCACTGAAATGTGTCATGCCAGTGACACATTTTGAATCGAGCTGAGCTGAAGAGAACGGCGAGCGTTTGAGAGAGAGAGAGAGCGTTTAAAAGGGGGACGGGGTAAAATAAGTATGGGGGAGTGGAGGGGGGCCAGTCAAGTCCCCCGCAATGTGTGGGCGGTAAACCCCACCACTCCCCTCCTCCCCAGGCCAGGGATTCCCTTACTTTCCAGGCCCACGTCCTACTTACTGTACGGACGCATCTCCCCTGCGACGGGCACACTTAATTAACATGCAACCTGACCTGCAGAAACGCACCACGTCTAAACAGCTGCACACAGGGCAGGCCGCGGAACCAGCGCTCCGCTCCTGATACGCTGTCATTTTCACACCCACAATGCACCCCTGCTGTGCCCATGATGCACCCTGCTTCTGCGTGAGCCACGTGACGGCCCCGCTTCGGTCCCAACGGGGTTACCATGGTCACGCGGCCGCGTTACCATGGCCACGCTGCCGTCTGCTGCCGCATGCCACGCGCTCTAAAGAACAAGGAGCCCAGCGGGTTACCGTAGCGCTACGGCTACGAGGTGTGAAGTCACCGTCACATCTCTGACTATCGTCACTGATCTCCGACTATCGTCACTCATCTATAACTATTGTCACTGATCCACGACTATCGTCACTCATCTACGTCTATTGTCACTGATCTCCGACTATCGTCCCTCATCTCTGACTATTGTCACTGATCTCCGACTATCGTCACTCATCTACGTCTATTGTCACTGATCTCCGACTATCGTCACTCATCTACGTCTATTGTCACTGATCTCCGACTATCGACACTCATCTCTGACTATTGTCACTGATCCACGACTATCGTCACTCTTCTATCACTATTGTCCCTGATCTCCGACTATCGTCACTCATCTACGTCTATTGTCACTGATCTCCGACTATCGTTACTGATCTGCGACTATCGTCACTCATCTCCGTGTTAAACTTTTGCCGTAGTCATGTGTCACTCATCCTCGCCGTGGCATCGCGTTGCCGTGAGTAACGGGAGCTGGGGGACGAGGGGAGCCCTGCAGCCGGTGACCTGCTCCCGGTCGCTAAGATCCCGCCAACATCCACGCTCCGCTCTGATGCGAGGCCCCGGCTGGCAGAGGACCAGCCCCGGCAGATCAGCCGTCCCCTCCCCCCTCCACCCAAATTAGGGGGCTTTGCAGCCATTTCATAACCCCCCGCTAATCACCGCTAATGACACTCACCGGTCTGGTTCCTTTAGCCGATTACATAACGAACAGGCACCGCACTGCATGCTGGGTAATGACAGCCCCCTGTAACTCTGCCGAGGACACAAACCCGTCGCGTCCCGCCAGTCTGTTTCCTCGCCGGGCCCGATCGGGTCGGCGCTGGCACACAGAGTCTCGCGGCGGTTCTGCGATCGTTCGCCCGCGGCCGCGATGAACCGGTGCTCAGATCCCCTCCCGCGGGCACCCTGTGCCTGACGCTGCCCTCTGTTCCTCTCCACAGGGCCCCACTCTGGAGAACCCAAACTCAGCTACCAAGAGACGAGAGCACACAGACACGCACACACCTACATACACACACACGTGCACACTCACAGACACAGACACACACAGACATGCATATACAACACACACAAAGCATGTACACACACACACAACACGCACACGCACACACGCACACACACAGACATGCATATACAACACACACAAAGCATGTGCACACACACACAACACGCACACACGCACACACGCACACACGCACACACGCACACACGCGCACACACACACACACGCACACACGCGCACACACACACACACACACACACACAGACACACAGACACACACAGACATGCATATACAACACACACTCACACAAAAGCACGTACACACACGCACTCACACACACACAACACACACTCACACACGCACACAGAAATGCGAATGCACACACTCACAGACATGCACAGACACGCACACACCAACACACACACACACGCACACTCACACACACAGACACAGACACACAGACATGTGCATGCACACACTCAAAAAAAGACACAGACACACAACAACACAGCACAGACACAGACACACACATGTACAACAGGAACGCAGACAGAGACAAGATTGCCGGACAAACGCATCGCGCTCGAAGACGTAGGGAGCGCTTAATGGGATCAAGACGGAGAAAAACTCATTTTCTCTGAATTATGGCAGATGTGTACAACGGTGTCAAAGTCAACCAGGACGTAAACAGCTTGCATACACCCAGACACACACTCTCACACACACACACACACACACTCACACTTTCTCCTCCAACACACTGTGTCTCACACGCTGTACTCCACAGCAAAAAACCTTTCACAACCAATACTGCACATCAGCAAATAGACTGGGGTGGGGTTCTAGTCCTCCAGGCACCTGGTTTTGTCTTTATCAAATATTTATCGAGCACGGTACACACCCAAACATCTAAATGCAAAACAGAGTACTGGAAACCACATCCAATGAAAAAACAACAACAACAACAACTATACTTTAAAAATGTGCAACAGCAAGTGCATGGGAGAAACATTGTGACGCCACTCCCAAGACGACCAACTGAACGAACTGGGGTCCCCCCCCCCCTTTTTTTTTCCTCCCCTGACGTTCATCTTACATTTGTTTTGTTTTCTGTCGACTCTGACTTACAGTAGTTTTCTGCCGGGGGGGGGTTTTCTTTGTGTTTGCGGTTTAATTCTGCTGACACAGCAGCGCGCTAGCCAACCGTAGTTTACATTTACACAGTGGGCCCAGACTGTATATCTATGAAAATAAGGTTGTAATAATAATAAACTTGTGTCTTTTCAATTGGAGCATTTGGTTGCGCTTACAGTCAATAAATAAAACAAACAAACATGAGAATAAGTGTGGTTCTGAGTGGGCGTGATGTTGACTCCAGCCACACCACACTGCTCTTTCTCCCGCTCTCCCTCTCCCTCCCTTTCTCTCTCTCCCTCTCTTCCCTCCCTCTCCCTCTCCCTCTCCTTCCCTCTCTCCCCCCACTTCTCTCTCTCTCACTCTCCTTCCATACGGGCCGGTGGGTGTCTGTAACTCACGTCCACCTCTGATGCAGGTGAAACATTCCTGGAGTTGGCAGAAAGATCAGTGTAGAGTAGAGGCCTGAGAGACAGTCACCATAATCAGGTCAACACACACCGCAGGCTGATCATTTCCATCCACCATTTACATACATTTACATTCAGGAGGGTGATACCCACAGAAAAACACACACACACACACACACATACACAGACAGGCACAGAGACACACACACACACACACACACACACACACACACAGACACAGACACAAACACAGACAGACACAGAGACACAGAGACAGACACACAGACACACAAACACACATACACATACACAGACAGACACAGCGACACAGAGACACACAGACACACAGACAGACACAAACACACACACACACACAGACAGACACACACACACATTCTAGTAAGAACATGCTAATAGTGTGTAATATTGCCAAGAGTTGCTGAGGCATGTGTTCTCCACAATGTTGCAGTCAGGTGAATCCACACACACACACACACACACACACACACACACACACACGGGCAGGACTGCAGGGACTCCACAGACTGCATCCTCAGCTCTCCGAACTACCCGAACCTCGACTCAGCATCCAGCCACCGCACACGCCCCACCCCGCCCTGCTTCTTGTTCCATTAGACATTAATTATTCACGGGGCATCTCTGATATCATCCACGCATTTGTTTGATCCTGCCACTCCGGGCCTCACAGAGGACTTAAAGGTGCAACGACAGGTGTAAGACAAGCAAAGGCAACTCAACCCGTCCTATAACGCGCAATCAAACGCCGTCTATGCAGTCAGGCAGCGGCGTGTTCTCGTGACAAAGACGCCGCTCCTTCTAACACAGGCAGCGGACGCGTATTCCGTTTCGGCTTAAGGCTCCGGGCCAAAGGCCAGCTCCCATCTCATCTGCCCTCCAGGACCGTGAGGACACCGGAGAAACGAAACACCAAAACGTCGAAGACGGCTTCACCCTGCCGTTGCCCTGAGCTGTGCCTGACCCAGCAGCTCAAACGTCCGTTGTGTGAAAGGCACGAGAGGTGATTTCGGACGTCTAAAGGTCAAGAGACGAATAGCAGCAACACACACCTTCAAACCACAACACCGTTTATCCCTCCCCCTTCTCTGTAAACGCGCCGACGTTGAAACGCAACTGGCTGTGGCAATTAGAACCAATTTTCAACCAATGAGCTTCACTTACAGTACAGTTATACAATATTGGGCGGTTATACACTGCTGTGTGTTGGGCCGTCAATTGCATATTTTGAAACCCGAATTTAAGGACTATGAAGACAGGCAGAGGGTGAGTCAACATGTCAGTGAGCCTTTTTCAATGACAGGAAGAATTTCAGGTGACACACAACGGAACGCAACGATACTCAGAGTCTTTGCGTCACTCAAAGCATCTACGTTCACGTACTTGCGTAGGGTAAGAATCGGGCCTTATTCTCGGCTATCGAGCGGCATTAGCGTTCTCAAACTGAGGCGGCCGTCCGCTGTTTAGCCAGCAGTCCACCCCGAAATCAGCCGGCTACCGCGATGGCACAAGAGAAGCTCCCAGAGCAGCATTCGTTTTGTGAAAAACGTGTTATTTAGTGAAAGGTTCAGCCAATCGCAGGCCTTCTGCGGGCTGTCGACGAACGGAGTCCCTCACAACACCGCCCACGCCAGGCCCCGAGCGGAGGACAAGCGTTATATTCCCTCCATCCTTCTCTACCCTTTTATCTCTCTCTCTCTCTCTCTCTCTCTCATCCCCCTCTCGCCCAGCACATCTCTACGTCTCTTACACAACCACCTTTCTCACCGTCGCTCTCTCGCTCGCCGCCTTTCACTCTTTATTTTCTCGCTCACTCTCTTTATTTCTCTGTCTTTCACTCGCTTACTATTACTCTTTTCACCTTTCACTTTCTCAGTTTCTTTCCCTGCAAAACTCTCTCAGACTCTCTCTGGTCACTCTTCTCTCTCTCCCTCACTCAATCTCTCCATCCCCCCCTCCCTTTCTCAGTCTCACTCTCTCTCCGTCTCTCTCCTCCTCCCCCTTTCATTCTCTCCCCCTGTCTCCCTGTCTCTCTCTTTCCCTCTATCCATCACTCTGTCCCTCTCTGCCCCGGTATCTCTCTCCAGCTCTTTCTCCCTCCCTCTTTCTCCCTCTCCTTCTCTCATCCCCTCTCCCTACACCTCTCTCAGTCTCTCTCTCCTTCATTCTCTCTCCCTCCCTCTCTCTCCTTCATTTTCTCTCTCTCCCCACTCTTCTCTCTCAGTCTCGCTCTCCCTCTCTCCCTCCCTCTCTCCTTCATTCTCTCTCTCCCCACACCTCTCCCTCCCTCCATCTCCCCCCTCCCTCTCTCTCCTTCATTCTCTCCCTCTCTCTCCAGTGCTAATGGCTGAGGCTCATTATAGAGCACTCTGTGATGCTATAGTTCTGATGGTGGAGCTGCTGAATCATGCATGACCGCGTGCACACACCCCCCATGAACCCCCTGCCTCCCTCCTCCACCCCCTCCCTGGACACCTGCCCCCCCCGTGTCACAGAGGACCCTTCATACAGGGCCTGTCCAACAGAGGCCGCATTCGCTCAGGAGGAAACCAGGGCAAGGTCGGAGATAGGGGGGGGGGAGAGGGAGAGAGAGAGAGAGAGAGAGAGAGGGGAGAGAGAGAGGGAGGGAGGGAGCGAGAGAGAGGGGGGAGGGAGAGAGAGAGGGAGAGAGGGAGGGAGAGAGAGGGGGGAGGGAGAGAGAGAGGGAGAGAGGGAGTGAGAGAGAGGGGGGAGGGAGAGAGAGAGGGAGAGAGAGGGAGGGAGGGAGCGAGAGAGAGGGGGAGGGAGAGAGAGAGGGAGCGAGAGAGAGGAGGGAGGGAGCGAGAGAGGGGGGAGGGAGAGAGAGAGGGAGAGAGAGGGAGAGAGAGAGGGAGAGAGAGAGGGAGGGAGGGCTAGGCACATCTCCCGCTCCGCTACCTGTCTTGTTCTCGTGGCAGACCTCCAGGTGAGGAGGAAAACATACTGGCTGGCCAAACGTAGTCCTGTACAGCCACACACTCTCAGAACTAAAGGTACAAAAAGTACAGAAATGTACAAATGCTTGTCGATGGGGCGGTACCCTATAGCAATATATAAATCATTTCTACCTTTTTGGCTTGGATACATCCTCATATGTATCCAAAGAGAACAGGATCAGGGCACATTTGGGAAAATTGAATCCTTGAAGAGCAAAAATATTTATTTCTGAAAGTACAGGGTGTGCTGGTCACTCAGCACTCAACTGATCAATGAAAGCGGTCGATCACACAGTTACCTCACCTGAGTTCCCGGGTCTACGTGGTTGTGGTATTTAAGGTGAAAACGAAAACCAGCACACACTGCGGCTCCCCGGGACCCGAGCTCCGGACTGTCCCGTCTCAGAGAGGTCCAGAGCCCGTGACGTAAGCCAGAACAAACCAGGCCCAGGCGTGCAGCTACACCAGAACAAACCAGGCCCAGGTGTGCAGGTACACCAGAACAAACCAGGCCCAGGTCTGCAGGTACACCAGAACAAACCAGGCCCAGGTGTGCAGGTACACCAGAACAAACCAGGCCCAGATGTGCAGCTACACCAGAACAAACCAGACCCAGGTCTGCAGGTACGGCAGAACAAACCAGGCCCAGGTGTGCAGGTACACCAGAACAAACCAGACCCAGGTCTGCAGGTACGGCAGAACAAACCAGGCCCAGGTCTACAGGTACAGCAAGCGACCACGCCAGGGGCCCGTCCTTCGACCGCAGAACACAGAACACAGAACACAGAACACAGAACACAGAACACAGAACACAGAACACAGAAGAGCCCCCCAGGGGGAGTGGTGCTACAGCAGCTGGTTCAAACGCTCAGGACACTTTCACTCCACTGAGACTGTCTGGCAAAATGTGAAAATGCTGAAGATCCCCCCTGAGAATGATCCAAAGACACCTGCGGCAAACGGCACCACGAGAAAAACCGGGAGGAAATCACAAAAAGGATTAAATTCAAAATATTTAATGTTTTTTTTTTGTTGTTTTTTTTACCCAAGTCTATGTATCCTCCATATAGAGAGCCCAGCTAACAAACACTACAAACACAACTGCTGCAGCCTGTCACTAATAAGCCATTCAATACAGTATAGTATGCCCTCAGGGACAATTAAAAAAGACAGTCTCACACACACACACACACACACACACACACACACACACACACACACACACACACACGCGCACACACACATACACACACACAGACACGTGTGATCCAGCAAAAAACTGTGCAGAACAATCACCATCAACAGTCTCCTCCACACACATATCACACACACTCCAGTCATAGCAGGACTCCGTGTGCGGAGATATCTCACAGTGAGAGAGGGGCGTTGGGGTGATGACGGCACCCCAGTCTCTGCCACGCAGCGCACAGGAGAGAGTAAACGCGCGCCGCCCGGGAGGGTTTCTGGGTAAAAAAACGTTTTCTGTCGTGTTTCTGCTCTCTCAGGCGAGCGGGGGCGGAGCAGGTACGGGACAGGAAGGCGGGCTTTTTCAAACCGCCACACAGGAAGTGACACGCGTTCGCACAGAACAAAAGAGCTGATCTGATCTGATCTGAGAGAAAGAGAGCGGGAGCGGGAGAGAGAGAGAGAGAGAGAGAGAGAGAGAGAGAGAGAGAGAGAGACAGAGAGAGAGAAAGAGGGGGGGGAGGGGGAGAGAGAGAGGGGGAGAGGGGGAGAGAGAGTAAGAGCGAGAGAGAGAAAGAAAGAGAAAGAGCGGGAGAGGGAGAGAGAGAGGGGGGGGAGAGAGAGAGACTTTTTTCTGCAATATTGCTGCCATGATTACTGTTAGTATTATTGTTATTATGCAGTGTTGTCATTATCACAGTGCTGTATGCATACACATTATAAATAAATAAAAATATGTATGCAATACATACATGTCTTTTTTTTAGAACAGCCCTTCATGTGTATTTTACTAGTTATGGATGCGATGCTTTAACTTGTGGAAGAACCTGTGCACTTAAAAGCGTCTGCCAAATGACTGAAATGTAAATGTAAAATGTAATGTACTCCTAATTCCTATGGGTGCGTGTCGATAAAATTCACTAACGCACGTCGTGCCGATGAAGCATTTAGAGTTTTTGAATTTGAGAGGGGCAGCTGATGCCCTCTGCGGACCCCACAGCGTGGACGAGACGGACGGACATCGCCGTGGAGACGGGCAGCCGCGTCGCCGTGGAGACGCGGAGACGAGCAGCCGCCGTCTGCAGAGACGGTTTGAGAAAGGCAGAACAGGCTGGGAGGAAGGGAGTGTGGTTAGCGCGGTGAGCGCAGAGACTAGCTGCGAGCGCTCGTTAGCTCAACGCGAGGCTAGCGCTGGGGGAAGCTCAACATCCAAACCGTCGACGCAAGACTCGGCGACCCACAATGCACTGCCCGTGCACGCGCAACGGTCAAAGCCGATGGTGCAATTTTCTGCTGACAGGCAGAGGATCGCAACACCCGGGCTCATCTTCTTCACACGGTTGCAACCACGGTCTGCTGGCATCGCACGACGACCTGGGGTTTTCAACACGTGGTCCACGACGGTGCAACAATCCACCATTCATAATAACCCTTTTCTTAGCAACCCCAATTCTTAGCAGAACATCCCGACGCTGATGTCACAATCACCACTGGTCGTTGAAACAAAGGAGTTCTAGAACACTGACATTCATATATAAATAAATAAAATACTCTTCAGAAGGTGAAAACGATGAAAAATCTGAACATTCCAAATGAGCATATTTTCTGAAAACGCACGAGATTAGCTCTGCGGCGGATCGAATCGGACAGTAACCGTGACGATAACGCAGCCGGACCGAGCGGGTCAGAGCCGGCCGCGCGGTTACCGTGACGGCAGGAGCAACGCGCCGCCCCCTCGGAGACACGCCCCTCTGAACCGCCACGTCGCCGCGGTTACACCAGCGCAGCGCGGTGATTTACGCGCTTTAATAACCGGGATGAGAGCAGCCGGCAGCTACAGCGGGCTTCAGAGAGCCCATTACACGCGCCGGGAGAGAGGGGCAGCTGGGCAGCCCGTTCTGTCACTGCACCGGCCCCCACGGTCCACCATTACGGCTCTGTTCTAGTGTATGGGGCAGCCTGTAGCCTAATAGCTAAGGTCCGCATGGTCCACCATTACGGCTCTGTTCTAGCGGATGGGGCAGCCTGTAGCCTAATGGCTAAGGTCCCCACAGTCCACCATTACGGCTCTCTTCTAGTGTATGGGGCAGCCTGTAGCCTAATGGCTAAGGTCCCCATGGTCCACCATTACGGCTCTCTTCTAGTGTATGGGGCAGCCTGTAGCCTAATGGCTAAGGTCCCCACGGTCCACCATTATGGCTCTGTTCTAGTGCATGGGGCAGTCTGTAGCCTAATAGTTAAGGTCCGCATGGTCCACCATTAGGGCTCTGTTCTAGCGGATGGGGCAGTCTGTAGCCTAGTGGCTAAGGTCCCCACGGTCCACCATTACGGCTCTGTTCTAGTGCATGGGGCAGTCTGTAGCCTAATAGTTAAGGTCCGCATGGTCCACCATTAGGGCTCTGTTCTAGCGGATGGGGCAGTCTGTAGCCTAGTGGCTAAGGTCCCCACGGTCCACCATTACGGCTCTGTTCTAGCGGATGGGGCCGCCGGTAGCCTAGTGGCTAAGGTGCTTGACGGGGACCTGGAAGGTTAGCCATTCAAGCCCTGGTGTAGCCACAATAAGATCAGTGCAGCTGTTGTCCTAATCCCTGCATTGCTCCTGGCGGGACTGTCCCCCCTGCTTAGTTGAATCAACTGTAAGTCACTTTGGATAAAAGCGTCAACTAAATGCAGTGGTGTTAGTGAGCACCAGCTCTTAACAAGACCAGGAAGTGGGCCTCAGAAACTGCTCGCTCTAGCCAAACACCGGCTTTGTGTTCATAATGCGCCGTTGAAACGCACACTAGCGGGATTACAGCGTTAGCAGGCTTTCCTCAGGAGATGATCCCCAATTAATCCACATTCAGGCCAAAATTACTCAATGGGATTTCCCCCCATGTTAGCCCTGACTCCTACCCCTTTTACCCTAGCATTCTGCAGGTTTTGGTCCACAGTTTTTTTTTTTTTTTTACAGAGGCCACAGTGTACAATAACTGCCACATTAGCAGTTACAACTTCAATCCCAGATATTTTCATTCAGGCAAGATGTTCACATATAAAATTCCATTCAGTTATATTTGTATAGCACTTTTTACAGAATTACACAAGACTGTCACTCACAAAGACAGCAGCAGAAGAGCAAACACCAGACCTGATCCTCTAAAATAGCAGGTGAGGTAAAAACTCCCTAGTGAGGA
The DNA here is from genome assembly GCF_963514075.1 of Conger conger. Taxonomy (NCBI): domain Eukaryota; kingdom Metazoa; phylum Chordata; class Actinopteri; order Anguilliformes; family Congridae; genus Conger; species Conger conger. The sequence continues at coordinate 4,941,985 of NC_083761.1, forward strand.
GAAAAACCCTCAAACAGTGGTGAGAATAAAACTCCCCGATGGGAAGAAATCTCAGGAGGATCCCGGCTATAGAGGGGGAGCCCATCCTCCGCCGGCCGGTGAGGTGTGATAGTAGATGGATGTAACAGAAATGTGTTAATGAATCTGTTCTAACCAATCAAACAGGGAAAACAGCCCTTAACTTAACGCAACGATGAGGGAAGATTCAGAACAGCAGATGAATCTCCACCCCTGACAGACTAACTAAATAACTAACTAACTAACTAACTAAATTAAATAAATAATAATATATATAAAAAATAAAAAATAACTATATAAATAAAGATGTGTGCCCCAGTGCAGCTTGAGAGACTGCAGGTGGTTCAGCCAGCTCCCTGTTTACAAAAACAAACCGCAGTTCCACATTCCACACACGTGTATAACGTGTAACTGTGGTTTCTTTTTTGTGTGCGCTCGTACACAAACACACACGCCTGGTATACATTGTTCCCTCAATAAGTCTTTCCTACCCTCTCACACTCTCTCACACACACACATACACACTTCCACCAGACCTGGGTCAAATACGTAATTGTTTTGGATTCAAATCCTTTCTCTACTTTGCTGAGCTTGTCTGGTGTATTGGAACCGATGAAATACTCTCAAAAAGTGCAAACCCCGCCTTCTGGCCCTCTTGGTTGGCTCAATTGCACCAGGCAAGATCAATCGAGCACAGAAAAGGATTTGAATCCAAAACAATTACGTATTTGACCCAGGTCTAACACACACACACACACACACACACACACACACACAGACACAGACACAGACACAGACACAGACACAGACACAGACACAGACACAGGGCCCGGCAGCTTCCTGTGAGTAACCCCACACAGTCCCCCTGCCCCACCTCACAGGCACACGGGGGGGTAAAAGCCCCCTCACGCGTTCCCCGCGACGTATTTCGGGCCCTCATCTCCTCAGCTCAAATCTCACGGCTAACCGGCACGGAAGCCTCCGGCAAACTCCTGGTCTCCGAGGGCAACGGAAACTAACTTTGTACGAGGAGGCAGCCACTCGGGGAACTGGGCTTTTTATTTTAGAGAAGTGGGCCCCACCCCTGGTCCTGGGTATGTACCACAATGAACACAATACGAACAAAGGATTTAATTCTTCAAGCCGTACGTAGCTATTTCTAGCATAATAGGTGCTTTTAACGTTAATGAGCAATGATTAACCTCTTAAGCTTCTTATTATGCCAGAAATAGCTTCTTATGGCATGAAGAATTAAGTCCTTTGTTCATATTGTGCTTGTTGGGCTATATACGGCAGCAGACAATGACATAACCATAACAACATTTTAACTGATCAGATTAGGTGAATCAACAGGCTAATTAGGTCGCTCAACACATGTTTCAGTTTGTTCACAATGCAGGTTTGACTCATTACAATTCGCTTTGTGCTTGAATTCCTCACAATCTACCGAATTGTTGGTTTTAGCGGCTATGAGTCCACGCTTTCACCAGTTAGAAGCCAAGAAGTCAACTGAGTCACCTCCTTCTTTAATTCGATCAGTTACCAAATTTTTTTTACTTCTTTTGTGCAGCCGTTTGCAATTTATCTCCATAAGCACAACATGAACGTCAGACTGCCATTCCTCGTGGAATGCTCAGCCGCTTCTGACATAATGTGGCTTAAGCAGGTAAATAATCCCGACAGACATGAAAAGTACCTCATCGAGAAAGACTCTGGGATTTCTACTGTGGCTGGAACGAAAACCACCACGCACAGGGGGTCCCCAGGACCAGGGGGGGGAGCCGCTGGTTTTGAGGTTGCAGGTGGGACACGGCGTTGAAAGCACCCTTCGCCTTGCCCGGCGGGTATTCGCACCGACTCACTTCCGTAAAACAAACATCCACCAGTATCATAAACGTATGCAAACAACAACAGCAGCAGCGACAATGACAATAACGATGCCAACGTTTAAAAGAAGCTCTTCGGCTGAACAGGCGGAGGATAGGAGCGTGCCGTAAACAGCGAGGCGTAGTGTAACGTGATACAGGGCGAAGGCCCAAAGCCAGGGCTCTAGTGTTACTGTCACCGTTGTGTCACGGTTACGCCCTTCCGCCCCCCTCACAGGGCACCCCCCGGGGCCACTGTCCCACACGGAGCCTAGGGGGGGGGGGCGGGGTCTGACACATCGGACAATAACATCCAACTGAGAGCATGAACTCCAGGATGCATACGACACCGCCAAAAACTCTGCACTGCGTCATAGCGACAAGATAAAGCCAAAAATAACCCGAAAGGTATTCCAAGACAGCGGTGAAAAAAGCAGCTCACGGAATACCAAAATAAACAAGAGGAGTTATTGCGTAACTAAACCACATATTTCTACCATCTATATCTGTGACTAATTATGGAACACATATAAGAACGTACCAGTGCTTTTACACTCAGAGATTTCCCTTGTCATGGCGGGTTGATCTGCGGAAGGCTGGGCCCAGCCATGAGAACACAACAGCACATAATGACATTTAAAAAGATTTTAAAAAGCCACCATTTTGTGTCAAGCAGAGTGGCCAGTTTCTCTTTCCTGTCCCTGCAAACAAGCCAGGCTGAGGAAACTGCGCCGAGGCAGAGCCGCTGAGCGGTCACCAGCGCCTGCAGCCGAGCCATCCTTCATAATAACAATAGAAGAGAATGAGAAAGGGCCACACAGCCCAGGCCGGACTACGGTCTGCAGCAGGGATCTGAAACTGTACCCCTGAAAAGCCTGTGTGCTTTCCATCATTCTCAGTGTTTCAGCACTTAAGCCCTTAATGTGCACCACGGACTGGCCTACAGAGTGCACAGCACACCGGCATTTTCCCAAGACCTAAACTCGCTGAGGTTTTGAAAGGAAACCACAATAACCTGCAGACGGGGTTTGTGGATCCACAGTGATATCGCTGTAGAATGGTTTGTGATCCACATTGATATCGCTGCGGTTTGTGATCCACAGTGATATGCCTGTAGAATAGTTTGAGATCCACAGTGATATGCCTGTAGAATAGTTTCAGATGCACAGCGATATTGCTGGAGCGTGCCTAGAGATCTCTTCCGATCAGGGAGTTTTTGTTTTCCTCACGCTCAAGGGTTTCTCGTCCCACAGGGGAGTCTGTTTTTCAGACCTGGGTTTTATGTCCAATTTACCTGTCAGAAAAACGCTGTCACTCTGTCGATCATCTGTGTGACAGCTCTCTGTACAAATTAAACTGCTTTGATTTGATATCCAGCAGGGAGCAGGATATCCCGGAGATGATCAGCTGTGTGTCTCGACTACAGCAGACAATCTGACAAAACCACACCACACGGCAACCTTCACACATTCTCCACAGGAAAGGTCCTAAAAATTCCTAAAAATGTACAAACGGTTGTCGCTGGGGAGGCAAATAAAACCCCTAGGCTGCAGTATAGAATTCATTTGTACCTTTTTTGCTTGGAAAATGAACTAATTTGTACCTAAAGAGAACATTGCACGGAACATTTGGGAAATGTGATCCACCACCCGCTGTCACTTCATTGCAGCGACTGGAGGGCGGCCTGTAGCGTAGTGGTTAGGGTAAAGGACTGGGACCCGCAAGGTCGGCGGTTCGATCCCCGGTGTAGCCACAATAAGATCCGCACAGCCGTTGGGCCCTTGAGCAAGGCCCTTAACCCCGCATTGCTCCAGGGGAGGACTGTCTCCTGCTTAGTCTAATCAACTGTACGTCGCACTGGATAAGAGCGTCTGCCAGATGCCATTAATGTAATGTAATGTAATGTAATGTATTATAATGGAACGAACGTGTCATTTAGTTTCAGCCGCCCAATCCTCCCGCCGTGAGCAGGGGGGCAGGCCACGCCCGCACAGGTGTCGCCCGCCAGCGCGCTCCCACTCGGGCGGACAGACGACAGGTGTGCCAGACGAACAGGTTTCCCTCCTGACGCCTCCGCAGGGAGCTCACCGCAGGAGGGCCGGGGGGGGGGGCGCGAGTCAAACGGCCCGTTTGCTGCAGGTGAGGTCACTCCAAACGCCACACCTGTCAGGATGACTCCCGGGTTCCCGGAACAGAGCTGTGTGCACGAGTTCTCTTTTTCCATCGGAAAACACTTTGGAAGGCCCATTAATAATTCATAACAACCACCCCAGCTCATTTCGCTGATAATAAAAACACACCAGCTGGTCTTATTAAACACTAGCGAGGGGTTCCTAAACCTCGCTCAAAAACACGGGCAAGGGAATATAATCGCTCCCCCCCCCTTTCATAATTCAGAGCCGAACCCCCCCCTTGTGTGACCTCCATATTTCAAGCTGCCATTTTGGGGATCCCCCCCCCCCCCGTGAAGTAACAGAAGGGAACGTCAGAAAGACAGTATCCCATTTGGAATGGAACCAAGCCTTTGTTTATGCTACTAACATCCATCCTTAAAGAGTCTTGCAAGCAGGGGGAATTGTGGGGAAAGTGTGATGTCATGGAGGGCTCTGAACTGAAGCTGCACTTTTAGACCCAGTGTCAGCAGGGACGGTTCTTTTCCTTGTGTTTTATTTTTAGTTTTTGGTTTTGTTTATTATCTGAGCCTTTTCTTAACTCCGGGCAAGAAGTGCAAGAGAGACAGAAAGGCAGCGGACTTAAAAACCTTATGTAACTTTGATGAAATGCAATAACATAATAGTGGCCAAGTTACAGGACCGGGACCTGGAAGGTTGGTGGTTCAAGCCCCAGTGTAACCATAATAAGATCCGCACAGCTGTTGGGCCCTTGAGCAAGGCCCTTACCCCCGCATTGCTCCAGGGGGGATTGTGCCCTGCTCGGACCAATCAACTGTAAGTCGCTTTGGATGAAACGCATCAGCTAAATAACGAACTAACAAGAACTACAGAGAAAGAGAAAGAGAAAGAAATGCAGTGGACTAAAAACCCTTACGTAACTTTTATGTAACGTATGAAAAACCACTGGGAACTCCTCCCTCCCCCAAGCCCCAGGCAAACGGGTCACATGATCTATGAGCACCAGCATCGAGCTTCACTGAGAGACAGAGAGATGCGATGTTGTGAGGCATGTATTTGAACCAATAAAAAAAAAATTTTAAACCTAAAAAAAAAACCTTGCTGCCTAAACCGAGTTGTCCCTAAACGCACTGTGGCCTAGCTGGTGAACCAGAGACCCAAACACCACGCTGACGGAGTCCTGACATCACCCCCCCATCCTGTAGAGGTGTGGGCTGCTCGCCCCACTGACCCAACACGTAAACCTCTGCAGAGGAAACACCACCCCCCCACCCCCCCACCGCGCCCAGTCATCATGAGCGGGGTCACAGGGAGAGTGAGATTCTGGAACAGCCAGGCCGGCGAAGTCCACATCTCCTGCAGCTCTCCTCCTCTCTCCCCCTGTCCCTCCGTCTCACTCTGTTCCTCTCTCCTTTATTCCTCTCTTTCCCTTTCTCTTTCACTTTTTCTCTCTCTCCCTCCCTCCCTCCCTCTCCTGTGGAACGGTTCCCACTCAGGTCACCGCTGTGCGGGAAACAAGCCGTAAAAGAACCATTTCCACAGAGGAGAAAACCTGCTGTGTGTGTGTGTGTGTGTGTGTGTGTGTGTGTGTGTGTGCGCCTGTGTGTGTGTGTGTGTGTGTGTGCGCGCCTGTGTGTGTATGTGTGTGTGTGTGTGCGTGTGTGTGAGTGTGTGTGTGTGTGTGTGTGTGTGTGTGTGTGCGCGCCTGTGTGTGTGTGTGTGTGTGTGTGTGTGTGTGTGCCTGCATGGGAAAGGGAGGGCTCAACAGCTGAGTGCTGAGGTCAGAGGTCACTGGGTTTTCCCCTCTAAAGATCAGTGGATGGCAGATGGCCAGAGTGGAACACACACTTATAAACACTATAATTACACACTATAATTACACACTATAATTACACCCCGCCGAAGTTTAAAACAGCTCCCGTAGAGCCAGAGAACTCACAAAACACGTCACTCACCAAAACGCACAATCATATGAAAAAAAAAGTCCTCTCGCTTTCTGTTTCTTTGTCCTGAATATACGGTGAAAGAGAAGTTTCTTTCTAAAACTGGTCTGTAATCTGCAGAAAATGTACTTCTGTCTAAAAGGTTGATGTTCGTCAGACAGTCCCAAAAAAAGGTTCAGCTCTCCACACTTTTGGAGCGCAATAGGCATAGGCGTCACTGAGACACCTGTGTGCCAGGCACGCTGGTTCGGCCTCATGGGAAGACCCCAGATCCGCAGTCACACCGGTCTCAGGTCGTGAATCTGGAGGCCAGGGCTAACCAAGTCAGCGCTGAGTCGCGCGACTCCCTGATCTGCCCCATCTCCTTTTACGGTAGATCGCAGATCTCCACCTCCATCTCTTACGCGTTACGTACGTTACGCTCACCTCAGATTGAAAGGTGACAGAGTTTACCTGAGTTTACCCGAGTTTACCCGAGTTTACCCGAGTTTCCCAGCTGCCGTGTCACTTCAGGACAGAGCGCCCAGCCCTCCGTAGCCGCTGCGCGGAAACGTGCTAACGTGCTAGCGGCGGGGGACAGGAAGGGAGGCGGGGCTTAACCCGGGGCACGCCGTGCGGCCGGGAGATCTTCTCTCTTCCGTTGTTGTTCTTTCTCTTTCTTTTTTTCCTCCCTCGTTTTGTGTTTCCGGAGCCGGTCGTTTGGCGGAGCGTGAGGAAGACCTCAGGGAGGAAGTGTCTGAGGCGTGACCGTGACCGTGACCCACCCCCCCCCTCCCCCCTCCCCCGTCAGAGAGGGGACACATACAGACTGCAGCCCTGCCTCCACCCTGACCCCCCGCTCCAAATCTGCCCCATATCTGCTGCCTCCACCCTGACCCCCGCTGCAAATCTGCCCCATATCTGCTGCCTCCATCCTGCCCCCCACTCCAAATCTGCCCATATCTGCTGCCTCCACCCTGACCCCCGCTCCAAATCTGCCCCATAACTGCTGCCTCCACAGTGACCCCCGCTCCAAATCTGCCCATATCTGCTGCCTCCATCCTGACCCCCGCTCCAAATCTGCCCCATATCTGCTGCCTCCATCCTGACCCCCCGCTCCAAATCTGCCCCATACCTGCTGCCTCCATCCTGCCCCCCGCTCCAAATTTGCCCCATACCTGCTGCCTCCATCCTGACCTCCGCTCCAAATCTGCCCCATACCTGCTGCCTCCATCCTGACCTCCGCTCCAAATCTGCCCCATATCTGTTCACTTAGGTGTGTGAGGAGGGCAGAAACCGCACCCACCCAACCATGACATCACATTATAGTTTTTTTTTTGCTGACACTTTCATCCAAAGCGACTTACAGTTGATTATACTAAGCAGGAGCAATCCCCCCTGGAGCAATGTGGGTTTGAGGGCCCAACAGCGGCACTGATCTTACTGTGGATACACTGGGCTTGAACCAATTAACTGTTAGTCGCTTCGGATAAAAGATGAAACTAAATACATGTAATGTAAGGTAATGTAATGTAAAAAAAGCAGGCTGTGCCTGCAAAGGCAAGGCAATGTAGAAGAGTCCAAATGTTTTTAAATGGGGGTTAACAAAGCTAAGAGGAGACTTACAAATCTCAATCCCCCATTGCAGTCTGGCTGCCTTACTCCTTTCTCTTCCCGTCCTAAGTAGTACATCAGGCGGAAAAAGGTCTCCGCCAAACCGCTTCACAAAAGCGACATCACCGTGACATCACCGAGACGCCAAGTCAATGATGTGACAGCCTTTTGCCACTTCCTGCCTGAAGTCATCTCTCGGGATACACACACCGCCGCAAGGCACCGTGGGTAAGGTCACTCTCACAATCCACAGTCTGCCACATTCTTACACATTTTCTTTTCACTTTATCAACACTTTTTTTTTTTTTTTTTTTTTGGAATGTTTCGTTTTTAAAAATTCTTAGTGAGTGTTCTGGAACTCCACTGCTTTCAGTTACCAGTAGTGACTGTGACATCTTCATTAGAATGTTCCGTCAAGAACATTCCAGTCGCGTAAGTGTGACCTCACGCCCTTATTAAGGGTTAAGCTGGGAAAGGCGGAGAGACACACAGAGATGGGATCACAGTTTTGGGAGTACCGTGGCGGGGTATGTCACATTCGTATTCGGGTTGAGAATCAGCTGCCCGTGGAACTGTGTCACACTCTCTATACCCTTCCTGCCGCACTGAAAAGCCCTGGCCTACTTTCTCTCATGTGATAGAGAATTTATTGAGCTACTCATTTGTGCGTGCCCACCATTCCTAAACTTGATCCACTGGTACAGGGTCAGGAATCATTTTCTAAATTGGCTCAACTTGGGGGGGGTGGGGAAAGTGCAGCGTGCCAATTAATTTGTAAAAGTTGATACAACAAAAACCAAGATTATTGATTATTCTGATCCGGTTGTGTGACTTCATAAAGGACAACTTTCATTCGGCAAAGATTAAAGGCAACCTGCTGCTGCTTTCCCAGAATGCATTGCATCCCTCCGGGCGTCCGTCAAAGAGCAGTTTAAATGGCGACGCTTCATTTACCTGAAATGCAACAGGTCTGCAAGAGACTGCAAAATAAACCTTTGAATTACAAAGCACCAGAAAAAAAACAAAAAAAACATCACAACCAAAAACATCTTTGCCTTTATTGCCGCATTAAGACGTTTAATAGCGAGATGAATCCATTCAGTCCAAATAGCTCTTCATGCTGAAATAAAAATCGGTCCATTCAGGTCAAGGACAGCCACTATAAAAGCTATGAAAGCCTTAAGATAATATGACATGCCGCTCTATTTCTGGAGGAAATCTTATGCAGGCCCCCAGAAAAATCTTTATGGATTCCCTCCCTTCTGTTCATATGCCGTTTATAGTGCAGTGCCAACTGCTTAGTTTGGATGTGCACCATGTGACTGAACTGCACAAAACTGATTGGCCTATTTTTTTTCCCCTACATGCTGCAATGAAACGCAAACAAACCCGCAAAAAAGGTCAAACAAGATCAGAAGAATGTGATTTGAATGTTCTGAACTGAACATTCTAATGCTGATGTCACAATCACTACTTAGTTCAGAACATTCTAATCTTGTTCTAGTACCTTTATGGGTTAGTTAGAACGACAACAGAAACACACTCTCCAAAATGGGTTAAACCTTCACAAGAAGTCAGCTCTTCAGACTAGCACCTGAAGTGGGTTACTTTCCAAAAGTAGCTGCAGCTCAAACCAAATAGGACATATGGGGCAGGCTGGCTGAGGGGGGGGGGGGTGGGGGGGGAGTCGCTGTGACACGTTTAAGCATCATTGAGAAATTTCAATTCCATGTCACCACATTAAAACACACACACACACACACACCCCCACACGCCTCAACTCACTGAAACACAGGGTGAAGACCGCGCTTCATTTAAGAGGGGGGGGAACAAGGGGTTGCCGCATTAAACGACACCAAAAGTTGCTCACACCGTGGTGAGACCTGGTGGCGTCCGCAGACATTTAAACGCTCGTTTCTTCAGGGAGGACAGCCCTGGCCCTGGCCGTAATTCCCACACACTGGGGCTAGCATTAACAGCCGCCACACCAGATGCCAAGTGGGGTCACACGGCCTCAAAGTGTAAACGTGTGCCAACAGGGACCGGCGTGCGACACACCTTAACTGAACTGCAGCCACACTTGGCTGCGCGCGCTTAGTGTAGGACGTTTTCAAACTGTCACGCCGTTTCCTACTATGTCGTGCCGATGCCCTCGTTCAAGGCAGATCACGTGCCGCGAACTCTACGTGGTTGGCATGACGCTAATGATAAGAGCCGCATTCCCCAGAAAATAAGTGATAAACATTCGCGGAGACTCCGACTCCGAATCTCCTAGAAAAAAAGAACAAAGTGGGGGGGGGAGTCAAGGAACCTCAAGGGTGGTGAGAGAATTGAATCATCTGGGTCGTGTTTTTCTCTGAACGTCACAAGGAAAAGTAGGCCTAGCAGCAGGACTGAAACCCGTAAAGGTTTACAAGAGTTTGTTTTTGTTTTCTCCCCCCCCCCCCCCCCTCCTCCATTTGGTCTGAAGTCTTAGCAGTATGAGTAATGTTTATCTTGAGTTTACCGTTCTTCTTTAAAGCATCTACAATCTTAACGGTTCTGTTTGCACAAGGAATGTTTCCAAAATACAATCTTTCAACATTGCACACATTAAGAGGTGACGACTGTCTGTATTAGCGAGCTAATTACCATTTACAAACAATTCAAGCGATTTGTTTAGTTATCAGATAATCCAGTTAGTCTCCAAGGAAAGCGCCTTCCCTCTCTGCGCGCGTCAGACCACAAATTTACATTTGGCATAGGCACCGTGCGTGCAGATTTACTCAACAAACACATAAACACTGCACTGAACCAATCTGCGTGTACATACAGTACGTCAACATGGTAGCCTAACCGACGACTTCTCAATCATATTTAATATCAGCTAGGCTATAGTTGAAATGGATCAAAACGACGCATATTGTCAGGATTTACAAGTAAACAATCACAAATTGAGAATCGTATCCATCACACACAGGTTCTCCATTTGAGATATTAAAATGAAATCCAATTCCAAAACAAATTACGTTTGCTCTGACTTCTGTTTTCAAGCATACTATCCATTTAGCTAGCGTGCCGACAGTAGTGCCTTTCATCTCGCAGCGGGCAAGACCACCAATAGACTTTAAATGAAGCTGCTCTCCTCAGTATATAAAAAAAATCCACAATATGCATGAAGGGGGTCTTTGTTCCAATTTAACACTGCGAGAATCTGCAATTCTAGATTCCCAGACACTTCGCTCTTTCATTCGGGGCTAGCATACATTACCCCCACCCCCTTTCGGAGCGTACGCACCACGCAAAATGACAACACCAGACACCGAACATTTTGAACGGAAGCCTGAATGGCGTGAAGCCCGCAAAGCGACATTTACGTTGCCAAAATTCAAAGTTGTATCCAACACCGTAACGTCACCCAGAGAGATGCTTCTACGCAGCTAGCCAGCTCAGCTAAACTTATACGGGGGTCGCAAAGAAACAAACCCTAGCTCAAATAGGGGCTTGCTCGCAGCCTCCGAAATATTGAACATTGAAAAAAAGGAACGTCGCAAATTTCAACACGAATGCAACAAGCAATCACAAAGCAAGTGCCTTTGCGTGAATAACGCCAGATGTGACCATTCGGACAGTTTAGCTACCTGCAATTCGGCCCGTTCCACCTCCCATTGCGCTCGTTCCACCTCGAAGCGGGCCCATTCGTGCTGCAGGAAGTGCAAGATTCCCGGAATACTGTACTGCGCCCTCGCCGCCTCGCCTCCGCCGCTGTCGCCGGCCTGTGGTCCTTTCCCACCGCCGGGCAGCACCGAGTTATTATTGTTGTTAAAAAACACTCCGGGCCCCGCCTGTTCGTCCATGGCCAGGCCAGGTAAGTGGGCTCGGTTCGCGGAGGACTGGCACGACTGTTCCGTCGGACGGTACTCCTCTCCGCCGCTTGAATGCTCTGTGCTCTGCGCCCGCCGAGTACACGAAATGGAAAATAATATCGAGAGCTCTCTCTACTGGGGAAGCGAACACAGTTCTGACAGCCAGCTGTCATTCAGTGACGTCAAACGCCATATCCACGCCCACAAACGCCGACTAGGGCATTTTTTTACGTTCCATTCGTCAGCGCGTTTGAATCCGATTGGCGTAGACGTGTATTGATGATCGGGTGAGCCAATCGCAGTCGAATGCGCTGGGTACAAAATGTACCAAACGGTTTCGCAGTGTGCTTCCTGTTTGAAGCATGACGGGACCCGCAGTTTAAAAACGTCTGAAAAAATGGAAATTATTTTCTAAATTCTGCAGATCAGCATGTCAAACTAAATTAACCGAAATACTCTGACTGTTACTTGGATATATTATCTCATCAATGCGAGCACAAATTTCAAACAAATGATTATTCTTTAGTTTGGGGGCAGACAGAGACAGGGTTGTGTGTCAGATAAGAGCAGCCAACAATTATATTTGTTTACATCGTCACGGCTATCAGTCAGTGAGATAAAAACTCTCTAGTAGGGAGAAAAAATCTCAAACATTGGTCAGAAAATAACTCCTGAGTGGGAAGAAATCTCAGGAGGAACCCGGCTATAGAGGGGGAGCCAGTCCGCCGCTGGCCGGCACAGTGCTCTGGTAGATGGATGAAACAGACGTGTGTTAAGAAACACCTTTATAGCAAATCGAATGGTTTGGACAGGTTACAGTCAAGTTGGAAGTCCAAATGAGGGCAAAAAACGGTAAACGGTTTGGAGAGGCGTGCTGATGCAGTGGCTCCTGGATGTGTCAGTGTGGGGGGCGTGAACCAACAGCTGTGCGGATCTTACCGCGTCTACACCAGAGATTGAACCACCAACCTCACGGGTCCCAGACATGTAGCCTACCTTAGCCATTAGCCAAAAAAATGAAATAATAATAATAATAATAATAATAATAATAATAATAATAATAATAATAATAATAATAATAATAATGGCGGCACGGATGGTGCAGTGGGTAGCACTGCCGCCTCACAGCAAGGAGGTCCTGGGTTCGAATCCCCGTCGGCCGGGGCCTCTCTGTGCGGAGTTTGCATGTTCTCCCCGTGTTCCCCGTGTTTGCATGGGTTTCCTCCGGGTATGGCTTAAACATTAGCGTAGTTAACATATATAGCATTTGTCACCCTGAATTAAGAACAGCGTGTTCAAATAAGCAACTACAGCAGGCTGAGGCAAAGGAACTGTGACAAAACACCTCCCCCACCCCCGATTCGTCTCTGAAAACATCCGCCTGTCTGCTTTTCAGGTTCCGACGGTGCGGGTCGACACCCGTTCACCCTTCCCCCTGCTCTTTCTGCGGTTCGACGTGATTTTTTCTCAAGTTAAAATTAATATTGTGAAGAGCGACTGCCAATGCCAATGCCTTCTCCCCTTGCACACGGCTTCCAGTGAATGCGTGGTTCGACATCGAGACGTTACAGTTATTTCGCCGACGCTTTTATCCAACGCGACTTACAGTTGATTAGACCGAGCGGCAGACAGACTCCCCCCCGGAGTTATGTGAGGTTAAGAGCATTGCTCAAGTCAAGGGCCCAACAGCTGTGGATATATCCTAGCTACACTGGGGCTTGAATCACCAACTTTCTGGGTCCCCGGTCACGTACCTTAACCACTAGGCTACAGGCTTCCCTCCTATGGCTTTGATATCTCCCGCACAGCACAGGAGCTGTCACAGGCCCAGCCACCCCCGGTCCTCCTTCAGGAAGCAGCGTTTAAGTGACACATCTTTCTGTTCAGCCGCGGGGGGGGAGCGTTCTGAAATATCAAATCCCATAATGATGACGGTGGTAAGGGGAGGTGGGGGGAGGGGGGGGGTTCTAATTTTACCATCACCTTGACGACGCTCAATCTACTGTTCTCCCGCGCGCTCGTTTGCCGTAACGTCGCAGTCTGGTCAAAGGTGGCCTGTGTGTGTTTGTGCATGTGTGTGTGTGTGTGTGTGTGTGTGTGTGTGCATGTGTGTGTGTGTGAGTGTCTATGTCTGTGTGTGTGTGTGTGTCTATGTCTGTGTGTGTGTGGGTGTGTCTGTGTGTGAGTGTGTGTGTGTGTGTGTGTGTCTATGTCTGTGTGTGTCTGTGTGTGAGTGTGTGTGTGTGTGTGTGTCTATGTCTGTGTGTGTGTGTCTATGTCTGTGTGTGTGTGTGTGTGTCTATGTCTGTGTGTGTGTGTGTGTCTATGTCTGTGTGTGTGTGTCTATGTCTGTGTGTGTGTGTGTGTGTGTGTGTGTGTGTCTGTGTGTGAGTGAGTGTGTGTGTGTGTGTGTCTATGTCTGTGTGTGTGTGTGTGTGTGTGTGTGTGTGTGTCTATGTCTGTGTGTGTGTGTCTATGTCTGTGTGTGTGTGTCTATGTATGTGTGTGTGTGTGTGTGTGTGTGTCTATGTCTGTGTCTGTGTGTGAGTGAGTGTGTGTCTATGTGTGTGTGTGTGTGTGTGTGTGTGGGGGGGGGGGTCTCTGCGCATTAATTGAACCATGTCCGCCAGAGACAAAAGCCCTGTGACATCGCACCTTCACCTGAGCTTCCCACCTGCTCCAGAGGTGAATAATGAGGTGAATGAAGATCAGGATTTCCTAACCCTGTCCTGGCGAGCTGCACCACCCCACTGCCGGACACACGCCGTTCCTCAGTCTGTTATTCCTGGATGCACCAACAAATGTCAATGAGTAAAATAAACAGTTGTCATAATGAGTACATGCAGTACACACACACACTGTACATACACGGAAGCAGGTGCATCCACATACACACACACACACACATGCACACATACATACATGCATACAGCACTGTGCAAAAGACTTACACACGTGAAAACACAAAAATTACATAAAGCAAGGATGCTTGCAAAAGCAATGAAATCTTATTCAATTTTATTTTCATTTAATTTTCATTTTTACTGACATTTCTAATGCAGAAAACAAAAAGACCTAATTTACTGTGTACCGTGTTACTGTACAGACAAACACATACCACCAATCTTCAATTATAAACAGAGATTAACTTCTAAGAAACGGCTCTATAGAAGTTGCACCTTCGGTCTTCCTGAAGGAACTTTCGGCCCAGTCGTCAGACCTGGAGACGCTGTTGGCGCGAGAGCTGTTTTCAAAAACAGCTCATCTCATTTCATATTACTTTACACTCCACTCTTCTACAGGTAGGCCGACGGAGAGCTCAGTTCCGTTCTGCAGTGACAGCCAAAAGGATTGAAAGTGGAATGCAAGGGATTGTGTAGCCAATTAGATCCTGTTACCAAAGTCCCGGGGATCACCGGCATTAGTAGCCTTTTAGAGGGCGACTCTGCTCTCGCAAGCTGCAGCGATAAGACGATTACTGGGAAGCAGATTGCGGCGGAGGCTTTTTTAGGCAGATAGCGATGAAGAGATGCAGAGAAACAAAGGGCCCGGTCGTCACACAAAGGGACGACCAGAGGGAGCCCACGGAAACATCCGGATAGAGTTACACAGCGGCCCAATCACTGGGACTCCTCACCCGTCTGTCCTCAGAGCGGGGTCGCCGCGGAGACCGGTGTGGCGTTATAATATGCGACGGAAAACGAAAACATCAAACTCAAAGTCAAAGTGTTTTATTTATCAAGTGCACAGCATAACACAAGGTCGTTCTGAACAATGAAGTTCTCGGGACATGGCAGGCAACAGTTACGTAGTAGACATAAAAAATAAAATAAAATGCCATTGTGATCGAGGGACACACCAGCAGCATCTTAGCACCCCTGTGCTTGACTCCGACAAGCACACTTTTATCACCTTTGAAAAATCTTTGGGGTCAAATTGTATATTTCATATATGCACAATACTCTGAGGAAGATGCTAGTCAGCATTGTAGTTATTGCTCTGCATAATAATTTTTTTTTTTACACTGCTGTATTAGATTTCCCTTTGCATATTAAATCATTCAAAAAATTATTCATGATGTGTTTTCACCAGTACTGATAACACCTTTTGGTTTACTCAAGCTCTTGTCTTGAACATTTTACCGGCATCTAAAGAGTTGGTTGTTAAAATATGCATTTGACAAAACAAGTCAGTCTCAACAAGTATTCTAGTCTTATGTTGAGACTTAAATTCCTGTTTTGCTAAATGAGACGGAAATATTGCAGAGGTAAGACACTTTGACAACAGGGTAAGAACATTTCACTTGTCAAGCAAACAGCTACTCAATACAAGCTAATATTTAGTACTTGAGAGAAAGAAATAAGGTCTTATGTCTTATTACAAGACTGAAATGTTGTTGTTTGCAGTGTATCCTCATTGTGGATGCAAAGGTCCAATTACACAGCCTGTGTGTCCACCCTGCTAAAAATACCCCCAGCTAAAGCTAGGTTTAGAAACAGCTGGTAGCTGGCAAACCAGCTCAGACCAACTCCATACAGACATTGTTTGATCAGCTCAAGCTATGTTTTGAAATAGCTGCTAGCCGTTAATTTCAAGTTGCTCATAGCTGTATTTTACACCAGGGCATGTATGCTTGTTGCTTGTCCGTGGTTAAGAGCTCGTAACTGTCACCTATGAACCGGACACGAGCAGGTTCTTACAGTACAGCGTGCCGAGTGCTTTGATGGAGAGGCCGCTGCCCTACAGAAGTGAAACAATCAGAGGAACAGGACTCGTTAAATCATAAAAAACGGGTCATTAAGAAGGGCTCGTCTGCACGGTCCGTAGACTTTCAGACAGCGACGTGCATTTTATGCGCGGTACGTTTTTTTTTTTTCTTGTTTATTTTTTTAAACGCCACACAGGAATATCGCCTCTAAAATAACAGACCGAGAACAGCTGAGAGTAGGGTACGTGTGCGAGCGTACGAGCGCGAGAGCAGATCCCCCCCCCCCCCTCGCAAAGCTGGAGTTCAGCCTCCCGTGACATTTTAACTGTGATCCTCGTGGAGGGCTGCTGGTGTCAAAGAACACGAAAATACATTTTTTTTGTATTTGCTGCTTTTCTCAGACAGGAAGAAAGCGGTGATGTCCTGAGCTAAGAAACAAACCGTATATTTTTCAGTGTACTCAGGAAGACCACAGCAGTGCGCCGACAGGATTCACACCTGTAGCTCTCCATAATAATAATCATCATCATCATCATATTGTTAATCATTTGTATTCATAATGAATATGTCTTCATTACAATTAATTATGAATAACCATACTGCTAGTGCATTGTATATGACTAATAATATTAATATTATTTGTTATATTTTGATGATAGTCTATCCATCCATTATCTGAACCCGCTTATCCTGATCAGGGTCGCAGGGGGGCTGGAGCCCATCCCAGCATACATTGGGCGAAAGGCAGGAATACACCCTGGACAGGTCGCCAGTCCATCGCAGGGCATTTTGATGATAGTGATTATTATTATTATTATTATTATTATTATTATTATTATTATTATTATTATTATTATTATTATTATTCCTGAAATTGGAAAGGCGAGCAGGAGACCAGGAAGTCTCGCTCTGGTTTCCGCAGGAGGGACGGCTGGTACAGAGGTGTCTGACAGCTCCAGGAGTTGAGTGAGTAAATCTCAGGTCCCACGGTTGCTAAGCAGGCATGGTTGCTATGCTAGAGAACCCAATGTTTACATTTTTGCAATAATTACCAAGGTGGCGTGGGTTTTTCTGCTTTTAATATTTCCTGCTTTTTCCCTGCTTCAGAAATCCAGGCAGAATTGTTGTAATAAGAGGGGCATATTGTCATTTGTGTAAAGAGGGGTTGAAGAAGACAGAAGGACACTGTGTGGGAAGTTGTCAGGACGGTTCTGGCAGAGTGAAGCATTCTTTCTGCCTATCGAAACAAAGCCAAGCACGCTGTCATAGACCACTCCACCTATAACCTATTCCCACCCCACCCCTCCTCAACACACACATACACACACACACACACCCATACTGTACATACACACACACATACCTACATACATATACACATACAGACACACACATGCTCCACCTATAACCTATCCTACCTGGTGTGTCGGTTTGCTGAAGCCCCCCCCCCACACACACACATATACGTGCATACATATACACATGTAGACACACACCAACACACAGACACACATGCATGCAGACCGACATGCATGCAAACACACACATGCATGCGCACATGCAAACATACGTATACACACACAGATACACACATGCATGCAGACAAACATACACACATATACACACACAGAAAAACACACATGCAAACACACACAGGCGCACACAGACACACATGCGCACACACTTGAACATACATATACACACACATACACACAGATGCATGCATATACACACACATACACACACACACAGATACACACACGCGCACACACATACACACACACACACACACGCACACACATGCAGAGCAGCCCACGTATGCACCATATTGCATCAGACCCTGGAGCGGGTCCAAGTTGCTCACATAATCTAAAACTCAAGGAGATAATATGTGATCAACCAAGACTGTGTGAGAAGTTTGAAATATTAATAACTGATGACCCGCTAAAGCAGAGATGGAGTTACAGGCTAAAACTCGCCGACTCCACAGAAAAGCAGCAATAAAAATGCATGACAGGCTTGCACGCATGACAGTGGCAGATGGGGAGAGGTGGGCCCACAGGTCGATCATAAAAAAAGAAAAAAAAAACATCCGCAAAGGATGTGCTGATGTTTCCTTTCTCTACGGAAATTAGAGAGTTCCTAACTTCTACTTATAGCTCCGAGAAGGAAAATGTAACGTGTTGCACTGTCCATAAAGATGGGGGCTCTCGATCGATTTCCGGGGTCAGGAGCAAGGAAAAGAAAAAAAGAGGAGAGAAAATTATTGATTGGGACGAGCCCGCAATGTCGTGCTTACTGCTGAAAGACGCCCGGATCCACAATCCGACCGACTGCATGCCATCAGACGCAATGCCTATGACTAATAAGGGTGTTGAGCTCATCAGAAGACAGCATGATGTTCACATTGTGTTATTTTGCAGAGGCGGCTGGCTGGCCAATCAGCAGCTTCCCTCGGCTCTGTTGTCGGTGTTTATGATGAGCAGAATTCAATGCCGTGAATTTGCTATTAGAACTGATGCAGAAGGTGAGGGGTTTTTTTGGCTTCCCCCCCCCCCCACATTTTGTCCTGCTTGGGATGAATCTCATTGCACGTTGTGAGTCGTGTTTCTCTCCCCAGAGTGCAGTTGGGTTTCCGTTATGCGCCATTAGAGTGGGAACATTTGAAGAGCTCACCATGGTCCTGATCTCAGGGTCCTGCGGATGCCCGAAAGCTGCTCGAAGGGCGTTTCTTAGAGCGACGCGTTTGTGTGAGACCAAAATCTTGATTAATCACTGTACCTTTTTTCAAAAATATATATAGTTATATAGTGGTTATATAGTGGTTATATAGTTATATAGTCCACCACCCCAAGAGGGGCAAGAGGTCCTCAACACCTGCTGAACCCGAGCAAGATGGACCCCATTTTTAAACAGCCTTGCCCGCTTTGGGTTTTCTTAAAAACTCACTTTGTTGCTTTCCTTTTGTTTTGATATGATTTCTAGAGACGTGTTTTGTTTTGTTTAAACATCTGTTTGCACACCTTTGTTTGAAGTTATGTTTCATTTAATTTAGAATTGTTGTCTTCCTTTGAAAGTAGTGCTTGTTTTTGTTAAAAATATTCTTTTGTGTTATTGAGTGTGTTTTAAAAAAAGAAAAAAGATTTTAAATTGTTAAAAGAAATTATAAAAACCAATAAAACAACCTTTTTTCAAAAATAAATTCCTCACCCTTGCGTTGTCTTGACCCGCAACTATGTGTAACAGCAGAGAAAACCCCCTAAATTATCTTTTTTCAACTTGAAATTTTATGACATAGTTTGTGATGAGTGACAGGTTGTTTCTTCATGCAAAATAGATTTTGGGTTTAAAATTCACTTAAGCTGCTTTACTTTAGGGGTTTAGTGAAGGCGGGTCATTTTTTACCCTTAGGACAAGGGGAGTATGCAGAATATTAAGACTACAAAAGGGTTAAAAACAAATGAAATCTCACAAGATTATCACAAAGCCAACCAAGAAAATGCAACTTGCAAACATTGCATTCTGGGAAATGATAATCACCCCAGAGCTCAAAACTAAAGATGAACCTTGGTGAACCTAAAGAAATGCACTAAATGTCCATTCGACAGTCCCCAGGTGCAGTGATTGGGAGATTGTTTTCTCTGAAGGCAAAGTCCACTGATTGGGTTAACTAAGTTATCGCAACCCTATTGCAGGTAAATAACACGCCTAGATGGGCTGGATGGCCTTTGGGCCTTTTTCAGCTTTATTGGACAGTATAGTATAGAGAGACAGGAAGAATGGGGGCGAGAGAGGGAAAGACATGCGACAAAATGACGGTCAGATTCAAACCGCCGACATCGCAGCTCACAATGAGCATGCGGTGCTTTACACCATATGTACTTTTTTATATTGCTGTGGTTGGCATTTATATAGCGCCTTTATCCAAAGCACTGTACAATTGATGCTTTCTCATCCACCCATTCATACACACACTCACACACCGACACACCGCCAGGCAAGGCGCCCACCAGCTCATCAGGAGCATTTGGGGGTTAGGTGTCTTGCTCAGCGACACTGCGACACAGCCAGGGCGGGGGATCGAACCGGCAACCCTCCGACTGCCAGACGACCGCTCTTACTGCCTGAGCCGTGTCGCCCCTGCATATGCTGTGCATGTTTACACTGGTGACACTGCACCTGAGTTCATGTGGTTAAGGATATTGTGACAGGAGAATGGCTACTTTTAAAATGACGCACACAAACGCCAGACACATGTGTAAACACATTTTTTATTTTGATGCATTTAGTCAAAAAAGCTGAAAATGTATCGAATGTTCTCCATTCTCTTAAAAAAAAACATTCTTAAAGAATACGATCGATCCCCCCGCAGTCAGGTAAATCCTGTATGGCTGTACAAAATATCTTAAAATCACAGTGGAGAAACTGTTACTATCAAATCCAGGCTCATAAATAAAAAAAATAAAAAAACAACTTGCCATCTCATCTCAAACAATCCCACGATTCCCCCTGCTGGCGTTCCCACAATGCACTGTACCACTCCTCGGTTCAAAAAGCTCTTTCGGAATCAATTTCACAGCGACGGGCTTCTGATTAAACAACCTCCATTTTCTCTCTCTCTCTTCTCAGACGCAGATATCGCATTTTATTTTCTTCTTCTTCTCTTTTTTCCCGACAGATGAAAGACCTCCCTTCTTCAAAGGGTTCCAGCCTGGTTACTCTGTGAGAACTCTCTCTGAAGATGGCTAGGGAGTCCTCCACCGCCTGTCCGTATTCACCATGTCTTTGGTGTGCTTTCAGCGTCGCTATGACAGCAAGGCTAGTGGGCTTTACAACTCCATGGTTGTCCCTGCTGTGAAATCCGGCAATGCCAGCTTGACCAGCTTTTTGTACCTTTATTTCTGAGAGTGTGCTAAGTACCAAAGGGCAAAGGGCAGTGAATATACACATATAGTATAGACTGCACTGTATGCACACTTACTGAGCACTTTATGAGGTATTTAGTAGACTATTAGACTCTATAATAGCCTATCCACTTAGAGGTTTGACGCGTTGGGTTGTTGTTGGGTGTTAAGAGATGCTCTTCTGCATACCACTGTAGTAATGTGTGGCTATTTGCGTTACTGTCACCTTCCTGCAGAACTGCTGCTCACTGGATGTTTTTGGTTTTTCACATCATTGTCTGCAAACTCTAGAAGTCTGTTGTGCATAAAAATCCCAGGAGATCAGCAGTTTCCGACATACTCAAACCACCCTGTCTAGCACCAACAGTCACTCCATGCTCAAAGTCAGTTTGATCACATTTCTTCCCCATCCTGACATTTGGCCTGAAAAACAGCTGAACCTCTTGACCATGGCTGCACGCTTTTATGCATTTAGCTGCTGCCACAAGACCGGCTGATTTCATATTTGCATTAACAGGCCGGTGTACAGGTGTACCTAATAAAGTGCTCACTGAGTGCATACACTGCATATGTACTGTAAGGGTTCACCTTCCAGTGAAACTGGAGGAATTCAGCGGTAACGCACCAGGGAACTGATGAGGGGGAACATGCTGGTGTACACATCCCACACAATCTCTCTTTCTCGGAATATAAAACACCTGAGACAGCACAAGGACGATTCGGAGAGCGAGAGAGAATTCCCATCATGCCTCTGCACGCGTGAGGCTGATGAAGACTCAAGCTTGTGTTTTTTTTTTTTTGCAATCCCACAAAAGAAAATCGATGAAGCCTTCGCTCACCCCACTGAACCCGTCGTGAACGTGTGGGGCCTGTATCAGTCAAATTAGATGTGTTTTTCCCCCCCGCCATCTGAACTCGAGGGATACTGAGAAACGCCTGAGAAAGGACACGGCTGTCGGCACGCACACCTGGGGCGTTTATCCCGAAGAATGTGCACTATTCCAGTGATACGACACGAACAATGAACTGCAGTCACACGCTGAACCACCGCTCATGCGTTTATGCCAGGGCTCTCCGATCAGACCTTGCTGTGTCCGCTGGGGTTGGATGTGTTCCCACACTTAAAGGTACAATGGGTAATTTTGGACTTCTAACGGTCAAGGGAGGAACTGCTGCAACAAACACGCTCAAACCACAACACAGTTTATCCCTCCCCCTTCGCCGACGTCGACACGGCATTGGCTATGGCAATTAGAACCAATCAATTTTCAACCAATGAGCTTCAATTATTGGGCAGCAATGATGTTTTGGTGCAGAGTGCCCGCCCGTCAACTGCATATTTTGAAATCCGTATTTAAACACAAAGGCAGTGGGTGAGTCAACATGTCAGCGAGCCTTTTTCAATGATAGGAAGGGATCTACAATGGTCTTGTAACAATGTTTTAACACAAAAATCTAACCTATTGCACCTTTAAGTGCTTAATTTGAGTCACTGATTGGCTAAAGAGTCTGTACATTGTTTTCAATGCCTAAAATGGCTGCTGGCTGAAGGGACAAAAAGCAGCAGAGACTTCAGCCCACAACATAACATCACATAACCCAGCATAACATAAGACAACACAACATAGCATAACATAACATAGCATAGCATAGCCTAGCATAACATAACACAACATATCATAGTCTAGCATAACATAGTATAGCATAACACAACACAAAAGGTTTTCCTACCACTAAAGTGTACATAGTATCTAGCACCGTATCAAGCCTGGTCTTGATACATCTTGACATCTTGTTTGGGAGTAACGAGAAGGATGAATTTTATAATAAAGATGTTAGCAATTAACCGTTGACAACCAATACGTATTTAATTACTATATATTTAAGTACAGCGTATTTGTCTCGGATTTAACATCGCTTTCTGTAAAAACCAGCAAGAGTTCACAGAGTAAAATCAAGAGTGCTTTAAACTTCATTAGAGTCACACAGCTCCCTCATTAGACTCCATAAATTGTGTCAGACTTGATTTAACAGCGGAACCTTTGCTGTTTATTATCATTTGTGCGTTCACACAACAACGCTGTCGGCTGGAGAACAAATGAAGAGCAACGAAAAATGCGGGAACGTAATGAAATTAATGCGACTCCTTAAACGAGACACCGTCGCAATAAAAGCGTTGATTTGGCTCAAATTAAACTCGCGCATGAACAGGCAGGACACTGTGTCTGGAAATAAAAACGTTCAAATGAATGTTGGAACATAATTTTAAAAGGCATAGCCTGCCAGCGAACCGCTAACGGTAGATTCGTGTAATCGTATGATTCCAGTTTTTTTTTTATAGGTCTGTGTGGTTCCATATGCCTGTTTGTTCAGGTGATATGAAATCCGTCTTTTCTAGGGTGTTAATTGTGAAAGGAGGGTATCGTTTGCTTGGCTTTTATAAGTAAAGCAGGTCATCTACATCTACTTGGCACTGAAAAGATAGCATTTCATAAATGTTACCAAAATACGTGGCTGAGCAACATGAGTTTCAAAGTGTGGATAGAATTTTCCTAAAGCCATAAATTGATGTCCCTAATTAAAAATGATTTGAATTTCACCCATAAGTGCATGCAGCCCATTTAGCCTTTCATCTTAGAAACTATTAATTGTTTACTTGGAGGCTTTTTTGTTTTGTTTCACATAATACTCAAACTACTCATACATTGCCTAGCAACCCAATGAGGGAAATGCCTGCAGTAAGTAACCGTAATAATAAATACTTGTTATTGTTTTATTCTTTTATAATGTGTCCCTGAGTGAATAGGACATGTGTTCACATGGCATTCCTGACTGTATACTATACAGTACATAGACGGTATATCTGCATGTGTTAAGTGCCCGTGCGAATGTGTTCTTGAGTGCATAAGGTATGTATTCGTGGCTTTATATTGCCAAGACGGGTCTCAATCAGGCGGATAGCAGTGGCTTAATGCACTCACTCCTGGGCTCTGTGTGGTGGAAGATGAGGGCTGTAATTTGCTGGCAGTTGAGTTTTACTGCATTATACTACATGGCAGGTACAAGCTTTCAGCTCGACTTCTGGGATTAGCTACATCACACGCGAGATCTGTAATGTGTGATATCAGTCACTCGAGTGAGATAAAACGGCAGATAGGCTAAAGTGGGAATACTGTGTGTGTGTGTGCGCGTGTGTGTGTGTGCGAGTGAGAGAGATGGGGGAAGGGATTGAGAGATGCTATGGATGCAGAAATGCCAGTTCACACCATTGGGTGGATTCTGTGCATGAAATTGTTAGATTGCCTCACCAGTCCTAAAGTAATCTGAACCAGCACACATACATGATGTCTCCCTTTACCTGTCTAGAATTATGGGATATGAAATACAGTGCATCGTTACAGTGTTACCCCTCTGACTATCTCTATCCTGTTGAAGTGTTATAGCTCAGTCCTGGTGTGGGGTGGGTGCCCTGCTGAAGAAATAGTGAGGTTTTGAAATAGCTGGTAGCTGGTTGACCAGATCAAAACCAGCTCCATACTCAACATGGTTTAGCTGGTTGACGAGCTCAGACCAGCTCCATACTCAACATGGTTTAGCTGGTTGACCAGTTCAGACCAGCTCCCAGCTTCACGTTTGTTTGACCAGCTCAAGCCATGTTTTGAAACTGGCTGACCAGCTACCAGCTTGGACAGGCTACCAGCACTAGCTGGATGAGTCGCTCATGCCCAGCTAGACCAGCTTCATGACCAGCTTGATCAGCTCAATTTTCAAGCTGGATTTTACAGCCGGGTGGCGAAGTGGTTTGGACAGAATTATAAGTGGACGGGGTGCACACTCTCTCTCTCTCTCTCTCTCTCTCTCTCTCTTCATTCTCTCCCCCTGTCTCCCTGTCTCTCTCTTTCCCTCTATCCATCACTCTGTCCCTCTCTGCCCCGGTATCTCTCTCCAGCTCTTTCTCCCTCCCTCTCTCATCCCCTCTCCCTACACCTCTCTCAGTCTTTCGCTCTCTCCCGCTCTTTCTCTCTCTCCCCCTCTCCCCCCCTCTCTCTCTCCCCCTCTCTCTCTCTCTCTCTCTCTCTCTCTGTGTTCCTCGCACGGTGTCGGAAACAACCCAGGAGTCAGCGCGGAGATGCCTTTCCGAAGTGCCGACGGATGACCGCTAACCTCCATCTTTTCAGAGCCGTCGATTAACCGCTACATTAGCAGGAGTCTTCCAGCTCAAACAAACCCACATTCACCTTTTAAAGCTAAAATAAGGTGCCATTAAGAAAGAACACAACAGGGTTTTTCCTCACTGGGAAGTCAGGTAAAAGACCCTGTGCAAAGTATAATAGGCCCATCAGGATATTGAAAGCTGCTATCAAAAGCAAGGTAAATTACAGGTAAAGGCTGCTGGTAAGTGTTTTTTTCCCAAGATTATTTGAAAGGCATAGCCTGCCATTTTCGTACTCACACAGAATAAGACTGAGTACCTGTTGGCATTTAGTGTCCGAGTCTAGTCATGTCTTGAGAGTCTTCTAACTTTCTTAACTTATCTTTCCTAACTTTCCACTGAACTGTTCTTTTGTTCTTTTATTTTAACAGCCCTGTTACCCCAGGTAAGTGACCTATGACCTCAAAGTCAACACAATGACAATTGTGAGATTCTCTTCATCTGTGTGGGCGTTTACAGTATAAACCAATACAACTGGCTTGGAAGGCAGTTAAATTTGTGCATTTGTGATCAGAGCTGCAGGTTTCAATCTTGGGTGGGGCAAAGCCATTATATCCTGGGGTTCAGAGTTCTTTCCGGCTGTAAAAACTGGTAATGCGATCTTATCTTGCAAGATGTTAGTCACTCCAGATAAAAATGCCCTGCTAAAGAAATAAATTCACACATAAACACATCATATTGTTTCTCTTATATGCAAAAATCATCAAAATGTGAATGACACAAATATCACAGTTTTTTGCTGTTTGTTTTTTACATAAATTGCACGCCATGATTAACAAAAGTCTTTAGTCCACTGATCCTGGTGACCCCTGACAACCAGGCAGGCTACTACAATTAATAAAATCACCATTTTAGCCCTTTCAAGTTTTTTTGGAATGTATTTTTCAAAATAATGCGTCAGTGTTCTAGAACTCATTTTATTTCAGTCACCAGTAGTGATTGTTGTTGATCAGCTTTAGAATGTTCAGTGAAGAACATTCCGATCACCCCTTTTATGACCTCACACCTTAAAGGGTTAAAGCTCATTGGCTGACTGCCGAATCACAGGGAGATTGCATACCAGGGGAAACTCCACCACCAGTGGACTTGGCTCTCTCAGAGGGTGTACAGAATCCCATTTAGCAGGTTTAAGCATATAGCAAAATGTCTGGTGTTCATTCAACTCTAACGGAGTGTGTATGAGTCCAACAGGTTGATTTAACCCAGGCCCAGGAGAAGAAAGCGTGACTATTTTTTTTTAGTTTTTTTTTTTTTGATGGAATACAAGTGTCTCGGATGACAAAAACATGCTGCAGTGAAAATATTTCCGAAGATATGGATTTTTGATTGAATTTTAATTGAATGTCCCTTATGTTAAGAGAAGTGCTGTTTAGAGCCCAGGGAAGCCAAAATGTAATGTTCTCATTCTAGGACACAGGTCTCAGGAGGTCATGTTGATATAAGACTGAACAATTCCCCGTGCACTGAATCCAGATTTGAAAAGGCATTTTCAGTGGCGAGCGAGAGTGTAACTCAGACGAAGGAAGAAAGGGTTTTATTTTGTAATGGGATTAATCTTCCCAGCCCATTTATCCTAAGACTGGGCCAGGGCCCCTCCGAAAGACCAGGGCCCTCTGAAAGGCCACGGCCCCTGTGAAAGACCAGAGGTGCCCCTGCTGACAAGGACAGCCCACTCTCCACACAGATGCTAACGCCGTGTGATAACACTGCTGATGTCAGTGCTCACTGCGCTCCATGTTTTCACACATTTAATAATGAATGTGCTCCTCATGCCAAGACAACACAGCTCTGTGCCGCAGAGAATAAGACTGGGATAACATGGACATGTTACCCAGCTTGTACCACAGAGAATAAGACTGGGATAACACAGACATGTTACACAGCTCTGTACCACAGAGAATAAGACTGGGATAACATGGAGATTTTACACAGCTCTGTACCACAGAGAATAAGACTGGGATAACATGGACATTTTACACAGCTCTGTACCACAGAGAATAAGACTGGGATAACATGGACATTTTACACAGCTCTGAACCACAGAGAATAATACTGGGATAACATGGACATTTTACACAGCTCTGTGCCACAGAGAATAATACTGGGATAACATGGAGATTTTACACAGCTCTGTACCACAGAGAATAATACTGGGATAACATGGACATTTTACACAGCTCTGTGCCACAGAGAATAATACTGGGATAACATGGAGATTTTACACAGCTCTGTACCACAGAGAATAATACTGGGATAACATGGACATTTTACACAGCCCTGAACCACAGAGAATAATACTGGGATAACATGGAGATTTTACACAGCTCTGTACCACAGAGAATAAGACTGAGATAACATGGACATTTTACACAGCTCTGTACCACAGAGGATAAGACTGGGATAACATGGATATTTTAGACAGGCTGACTTGTGGAAGCAGCAGTGCTCTTTTGATAAATATATTACAACATAATAATAATTGGTTGTTTAGCTGACACTTTTATATAATTTACAGTTGATTAGACCAAGCTAATTCTAATGCTGATGATGTCACAATCACTACTGGTATTTGAAAGCCAGTTCCAGAGTTCTAGGACACTGACTTTTGGAAACATTCCAAAAAAAAAAGAAAAAAAAAAATCAAATAAAAAGAACTACGCTTCAAAAGGTTTTAATATCTTTGCTATGAGGCTGCAAGTGACAGCGACTCAACCGGGAATTGAACCTGCAACCTCTCGAGTTGTAAACCCAGTTCCCCTAATCGTTACACGCTGCCACAGATTCTGCTACGGAGAGTAGTAGTGGCAGTCACGAGCTGAGCTGGCCGGCCTCGTCCCCCTCGTGAGACGGAACCCGGGAGTTTCCGCTCCGTAAGCGCTTCGGGTCCGGTACGGAGAGGCACAGCGCCCGTGTCATTGTGAAGGTCACGGGTTCGATTACACCTCGCGCTGCGCTGCTTACACAGGTATGGCTGAGCTCCAGAACGCAAAGGGGGAACAATGGCGGTGCAAAGCCTCGGGGATGGGGAATGCAGGTCTCTAAACCCCTCTGGATAACAGCCTAAATCAGCAGAACCACAGCATCTGCAGGTTTATTTATTTATTTATTTATTTAGTGAACAGAATTTATTCTGTTAAAGTCAGCAGTCAATTTAGCCCTTTGGAAACATGATGTGTGGAGTTTTAGCCCGTCAATGAATGACTTTAAAGGAATTAGCATTCTAGTGCTGAGGTCACAATCACTACTGGTAATTGAAAGCAACTAAAAAGCAATTGAAAGTTCTAGAACACTGACATTTAGAATTTTAAAAGAACAGTAAAAAAAAACAAAAAAACTTAGTCCTCAAAGCCTTCAAAGAATCACTTCAGTAATTAAAGTCGACAAAAATCAGTGGGCACTCCGACCCGGTTCCTGCATGGTTCCTGACATCGCTGGGGAGTGAACATGTTGCTGTAAGTTTAGGTTAATGACTAGTGCCTCCAGATGCCCCTGATCCAGGGGTCCACAGACCTGGGGGGGCCACATGGCTCAGGCAGTAAGGGCGGTCGTCTGGCAGTCGGAGGGTTGCCGGTTTGATCCCCCACCCAGGCTGTGTTGAAGTGTCCCTGAGCAAGACACCTAACCCCCAAATGCTCCTGACGAGCTGGTCGGGGCCTCGCATGGCAGCCAATCGCCGTCGGTGTGTGAGTGTGTGTATGAATGGGTGAATGAGAAGCATCAATTGTACAGCACTTTGGATAAAAGCACTATATAAATGCCAACCATTTACCATGGTCCGTTTCCATTTGTTTTCACCATAATTTGCTACAAAAGACCAAAGAGGAAGTCATTTCCATTGGGGATTGTGGGTCATTTGTTTAATTTAATGCTTATCTGGCTCAAACCCCGTTCTCACGCCTGGCCCTCTGCAGGCATATTAAATGGATTCCTCCGCACACTTCCTCCATTCCAGCTGATAAGGACACACATTATCTCACTGAATTACCACGGCATCCAAACACCTATTCATGTATACTGCTCCAACCCACATACCTTCCTTATCTACATCACACACCTTCTTACCTGGCCCACACGAACACCTGCAATCAATCCCTCGCTGAACTGAAACTGCCTTTGCTTTTGTTTTTCCAGAATATCCATCTGCGATGTAAAACAACTAGATTACAACAACAAAAAAATCTACGCAACTTAATTCTACAGAACCAAAATTAGAAACTTTTAGACACAGGAATAATGTCATGGATCGAGGGGGGTATTTCACAAAGCAGGATTACTGAGTGACCTGGCTCCAATCATGGACTCATGACTCATGATTAATATCTGATTGATGTGGAAGAGGCATAACTGCGATGCGAGTTATTGTGTGTGCGGTTACAGACATGGAGAAGGAGCAGAGAATGATAACGCAGCCTGGAGGTCGCATTGCGCCGAAAAACATGAGTCATCATCATTCGGAGACAACCGGGGGAGTGCGCGCTGCTCTCCTCAAACCTCCACGACACGCAGCCTCTCTCTCTCTCTCACACACTCACAAGCGCTGGAGACGCGCTTAATGCGCTTAATTAATAACGGCCTAATTAAATAATAGAAACGAACGAAGACTGAGCGTCCCGTCGGCGACGCGTCGCGGCCGCGCGCGTTTCAAGAAGCCCGGAGGTGTTCAGCGCGCGTGGTAGCGCGCCTTTCCCTTCCAGAGAGTTCCGCCGCGCTTACGTAAAAAAACACGCCAATCCAAAAATCTGTCCGTCTGACTCACTTTCCTCTCGCTTACTCATTTCAGCTCCTCCAGGCGGCCATTGCGTAACCCCCTGGCATAATTGCCATCTCTTCCGTTTATTTTCTCTCCTCCTGAAATTATTCATTTTGGAAAAAAAAAAAAAAACCTGCCATGCTTGATCAAATATGTTCAGCCTGGTATTAAAGAGACACGCTGAAGGGCTGAACGCTCTGTTCCGCGCAGGGCTTTTCATAGCCCGGATCAAACGGCTCGGTTTTTTTTTAATTTTTTTTTGAACGCACCGGGTGATTTCATCCAATGTTTAAACCCCCGCGGAGCCGCGCTGGAATAGACACGCGACCTGATGGCGCGCGACGCGGCGCGTCATTACGCCCGACAGCCGGAATGAGTGATTCAGGACAGGACCCTTACCGCATGATCCATGAATTCATAACTTATATACAGACTGGCATGTAAGGAAGAAAGACAGAGAGAGAGAGAGAGAGAGAGAGAGAGAGTGAGAGAGAGATTTATTAGGCTAATTATTGTGACTTATTCCGGGTTTGTTGTTTGTTTGTTATTGCTGTGGATCAAGATTTGGCAATACAAGTCAACTAATTTGTCATGCCACATTGAATTGAATTGAGAAAGTGAGAGAGAGAGAGAGAGAGAGGGGATAAATAGAGAGAGAGAGAGAGAGAGAGAGGGGGCAGAGAGAGGGAAGGAGGGAGGGAGGGAGACGGAGAGCGAGCGAGAGAGAATAATTAAACCAGGTGGAAGTAAAATGTCAGCGTTCATTGTTGCAGATTCATTTTAAAATTGAATTCAGCAGAGAGCCCAGTTTACTCAGCAAGACAAAGCTAAATCTAGTCAAAAAAAAACCCCAACAACAAACAAAAGTGACACCACAAACAGACTGTAGACTGGATTATGCTGTACGATGCTGACCAAGGCCCACACGGACCTGTCCCATAATGCCCAGGCAGACATCTGACCAATGAGACTCCCCAGCCAAGACTTGACCTTTGACCTCATGTACCGAAGGCAGCTGTTGGAAGTTTGATCAAAATGCTTTTATTTTAGAATAATGATGAAGTTTGATTTAAATGTTGGTTAGCACTACAATGACAATATAAACAAGTCATAGTGTTTAAAGGATCATTTTAATGAATAAGTCAGCATAAGTTATTAAAATTGTGTGTCTGTTCAAACATATTGAGCTGTACAAGAGCTCTTTGTGTACTAGAGAGCACACAAAGTAGTGTGGGGGGGGGGGGTAGTACAGGGGGCAGTTTGGGTGGGGGGGATAGTACAGGGGGCAGTTTCGGTGTGGGGGGGTAGTACAGGGGGCAGTTTGGGTGGGAGGGGGGGACAGGGGGCAGTTTGGGTGGGGGGGATAGTACAGGGGTTAGTTTGGGTGTGGGGGGGGGGGGGGGGAGTACAGGGGGCAGTTTGGGTGGGAAGGGGGGTACAGGGGTTAGTTTGGGTGGTGGTAGGGTGGGAGGCAGTTTTAAAAACTCAATTTTTCCTGTCAACAAATACGGCATTTTGTATTTTATAATATAAATATATGTATAATCCATCCATATTTTTATTTTAGATTTATAATAAAAAATAATACATTGCTGATCTGCTGAGGGGGATATACGGATTTTTAAAAAGAAAATCAGTGGCACAAGTACACAAATCGAAACAAACCAAATATTTGATCAGCTGTGTCATGCAATAAAAGGCCATCGACAAGAACTACAACCATGAGAAATGAGGCCATCTACTGGTTAAAAAGGGACACTACAGGACCTGAAAGGCTGCGTTGAAATAACCGAACAGGTTAATTGTGGAGACGCCACACAAAGAGACACCGTGTAAAAGATTAAAGGGACCACCAGTCACACCCCCTCCGAGTAAATGCAGATTGACTGATTTAAAAAAAACAGCAAAACAAGGCAGTCAGTAAGCAGGGCACCCTGACACAGGGACACAGGAACACAAAAGCAGACCTGGGTCAAACATGCACTTGTATGTTTTTTTATTTCTCATTTTCATCTCTTTAGATGTCAGCAGCGTCAATGCGTGATTGTCAATTATTTATTGAAAGCTGTTTTTGTTCTTTGACAACGTTCGAAATAAGAATGCATTTCCTGTATAGCACTGCCCCCTTCTGGCAATTATATGCTTCGGTTCCCATAACATGACGTATTATCTCGCAATATATAAATACTATGAATAAATCTTATTATATACTACCGTTTCTGTACTAAACAAATGCATGAACTGCTTTCCTCAAAATTCACTGTAAGGTGAACACATAACTTTTTGCAAATACGTATTTGTTTGCACCCTGATTCATGAAAGATGATTGCATTAATAAACAGTGTTTCTGTGGAATTTGAAATAATTACAATTAATACGGTGTAAAATTATTTACACATCAAATTTACTGTTGGTGTTGCCAGAAATGTGCCTCCTTGTATTACCCTGTCAAATGGGTTGTGCTTTCTCTCATAGAAAGTATTTCTTACATATTTCTTGGGATCTGGCTTTACGAAAATTAGGGTAGGCTTACCTTACCTCTAAATATTCATTACGTGGATGTTCAGAGACCAAGAAGAGATTCGTCGTAGTTGCTACATTTCCTCACCTGTTTCAGACTAGCATGAGGCTACCGCTGATATCCAATCAAGACCAGCACAACAACGAAAAATTAACCGAATCAAAAACGTTTAATTTATCTCAGACAGTGTCAAACTTTAATCCGTCGCGATCACAACACAACTACGTCACGACGGAAGCCCTATTTAATGCTGACATCTTGCCTCGTCCATACGGACTGCTTTAGTATAGGGACAAGAGAAGGGCAGAGGTGAGAGTAAGTTGGTGTGTGAGTTTTTCACGTACCATTATGCCTCCACTTGAGAAATCACAACATACCAAGGCCTTCAAACTTAGGAAAAGCTTTGGTAAGGTGTCATTTGAAACATTGTAATCGATGTAATGTTTGCATGAAAGTTGGTGGGCCTATTTGATGTGTTCGCACCGCCTTCTCCCACAGCGACAAGGAAGCAAGAGGTGGCCGTGATTCGCTCCAAATTTCCAACCAAGATTCCTGTAAGGCTTCGTTTTTTTTTGTCATTGCTTATCACGTATCACTATGTGTTTAAATAATTATTTTTACAACTTTCTGCAGGTGATAATCGAAAGGTACACCAGGGAAAAGTACTTGCCTCCGCTGGATAAAACTAAATTTCTTGTTCCTCAAGAACTGTCCCTGAGTCAGTTTGTAACTATTATAAGGTGAGCGCTTCATTTCTTTTGAATATTGCGATTGCTTTCTCGTGTAACCGCACACGTAAAATTCAGCAAATGGCTAATTCGTTTCTTTATGTGGATCGCTGATTCTTTGGAAGGGTAATTGGTCAATTTTTAAATTGGGTATGGGTGGGTTTTTTTTGTTACGTGTTTCGCCCAGTGGAGTGTTTACCTTTGCAGAAGTCACTCGCTGTAATTTCGGAGGCTACAACTTGGGTCTGTAATGTGGTCGTGCATTAAACCTTTACTGAATCCACGAGTTTGTCCCTAATGCGGATTATTTCCCTCTTTCAGAAATCGGATGTCCCTGATGCCAAGTCAAGCCTTCTATTTGCTAATCAGCAACAATGGACTCGCTAGTATGTCGCTCACCATGGCGCAGGTCTACAAGGACCACCGAGACGACGATGGCTTTCTGTACATGACGTACGCTTCTCAGGAAATGTTCGGGGACACTCCGGAATGCCTGGCCAAGGTTGAAAGGAGTGCAACGTAGCTGACCTACGTAATCTAATGAAATACTTGGATTTTTATGCGGGGAAATTTTTTTAGCTGATCTAATGGCAAATTGTGTGTTCAGGTACTTTTTGTATGTAAAAAACGATATACTCCTGGATTTCTTTTGTGTCTTTTTAATGGATAATAAACTATTGTTTGGAATTAGTTGGCTGTATTGGGTCATTTTATTGATTGGTTGAATGATTAACCTGCTGATTTTCATTGATTTAACCAAAGGGCTCTATAATGAACAGGTTTGAGGAATTCCTGACTGCTGATTGGTGCCAGCTCCAGGTCTGGTGCTTCAGTACCCTAAGAGGCTCTGGCCTGAGAAACCTGCAGGGGTATTATGCTGCCTTGTGAATTGCTACCTTGAGTTGGAGTCCTACCTACAAGACTTCGGCCCTGTCCGAATCGGCACGCTTGCCCACTATTGCGTATATGAGTTGCCCACCGAATGGCAGGCAAGCGTGTGCCTTTGGGCTGAGTTACTCCTCCAATGTAGCTTCTTTTATATAGTGAAGCACATCTCCAGTAATAAGGCGGCACAGATGGTGCGGTGGGTAGCTCCGCCGCCTCACAGCAAGGCGGTCCCCGTCGCCCGGGGATTTGCGTGTTGCGTGTTTGGACTGTGCGGAGTTTGCATGTTCTCCCCGTGTTTGCGTGGGTTTCCTCCGGGTACTCCGGTTTCCTCCCACAGTCCAAAGACATGCAGGTTAGGCTGATTGGAGAGTCTAAATTGCCCGTGGGTATGAGTGTGTGAGTGAATAGTGTGTGTGCCCTGTGATGGACTGGCTACCTGTCCAGGGTGTATTCCCGCCTAGAAATGAGGTGGTATTAAACAGTTGATGTGCAGTAAGGCTTCGATCAAGGGTGCGAAACTCCGGTCCTCGAGGGCTGGTCTGCATACAGTTTATGGTTTTGATTCCAACCGATTGCCTTGTTTAATTTTGCTGACCGCTCTATAAATTGCCCTGGTTCAAGCCTGTGCAGGAGTAGAGTAAAATCACGAGGATACACTTGCACCCTGCAGCTGTAGCTGGTACTTATGCATGTCATTAGATATGATTGAGTCAATTAAATGGGACCAGAAGTTGGTGCGCAATCCTGAAATGGATCTGCCCTTGTGCACCCCTGCCTTCAATTCTAGTGTTTGAATCCTTTTTCGGCTTACGCAACGGTGTTGGTTGAATTGGGTCGTAATGGTTGAAGACACAGGTGTCAAACTCTAGTCCTGGAGGGCTGCAGTGTCTGCTTGTTTTCAGGTTCTCAGCGCCTGCGGTTTACTCAAGTCATTGATTGGCTAATTGACTTAATTGTCAGAGGATTGAGAGGAAACCACAAAAACCCGCAGACACTGCGTCTCCCTGGGAATTGCCTTTGACATCCCTGGTTATACAAAGAATTGGGGGTAACATTTGGCTTCTCGCCTTCCGCAATGAACAAAAGGTATACAGAAAGGTTCACTCAATCCTTTTTCGTCTAAACAAGCTATTAAGAAAGAATCCTCATTTCACAAGTGTGTTGAGTTGGATAAGACTGAACAAATATAGTATGATGAAAATGAATAAACAATGTATTATGTAACGGCTTATAGATTTGAAGTGACTTTTGACATAATCCAATGTGTGTGTTTAGTTGCCCTTTTGGTGTTGAACTCCCTGGTTTTACATTTCTGCAAGGAAGTAATATTTTGCAGTTAACTTTATCTGATTTATTTGGTCTGGAACAAGATTACAGGCGCCTGGAATAATCTATCAAAATCAATCTATCAAATTCGCTTTCCAACCACAAGGCGGCGCCATCATCCCGCTAAATATCAATATTGCTCAACATGCACAGTGGTCCTTTTTACTGAAATAATGCGCTGAAATGTAGGATCAGATTAAGGATAGCCGATGGATATACTCCATGTATATACCTGTCTTTATAGTAAATGTAATGTTGATATGAATGTTGATGTGTATTTCATTGTTGTTGAATGTCCCTAGTGTAGGTTTCAGCATCGTAGAATATGGTTCTTGAGAGTAACACCAGAGGCTTATGTGCCTGACAAGGGACAACGTTGCATTTCAGGATGCTAGGCGGATATAATATTTCAGCAGCTTTTCAAAATTAATTGCAGACAATCCGAAAGGTGACGCGTCACTATAATGGAAATCCATCTTGCACGTTAGGTCATTGATTCAGACAGCACTTTCTATATGTATATATTCATAATTTCTTCATTTATTGTCACCTTGGGTAAATCATGAAAAATGCGGTAGCCGGCACGTTATATAAACCGTAAATCCAAATCTAAACACTTTTTTCAGGTTTAAGATGGTTGTTGTTGGTATTTTCCGCCAGGGGGAGCTCTTGAGTCTTGATAACGCACCATACAGAAACCAGCAAAGGATCAAACAGTGGCGGCAATAGTTAATAGCCATATTTCACGACATGTTGGCTTCAAAATTTGCATTTCATGACATTATGTCGCAGCATAAAATTATTACGGTAAAATGTATGATCCTGCCCTATCATCTATAACCATGGACTTTAGCGGGACTAAAAAGGATACTTTGTGCCTGGACCGCAAGTCGTACGGAGCGTTTTCCCCAAACACAGAATCACCAGAGGTCGAGTTCAGATGTTCTATCTTAAATGTGGGTTTACTTTCTAAGCCTGCTGCAAAATCCAGGTCTGACCATCTTGAAATGACCCGCTACCAGCCGTTTCAAAACATAGCTTCAGTTGGTCAAACCATGTTGAGAATGGAGCTGGTCCGAACTTGTCAACCAGCTACCAGCTGTTGGAAAACTTAGCTTGAGCTGCTTTTGTTCAGCAGGGAATCCACTCAGTTGTTAAATCTAGGCTCCTCTACAGGAATTATTAGCGGAACTAGGATTCCGGCGGTCCCGAGTCCATCTGGACCAGCTTGAGCTTTACCAGAACAGGGCCTGCTTGCCAGCCGCGAAGTCCACATCCGATCCGCTCCATCAATGTCACGACATCGTAATGCGAGCTTTCGAGAGCGAGAAAATCAAAGCGATGGAAAAAAAAAAACCGCCGCGCGGCGCAATCAAGGGAGATGACACGCCGAACCGGCCCACGTACGCGCCGCAATCAGGATATTGCATCTAATTTATAATCCCCCTTCGTTGTTGATTCAAGAGCGGCTTTGTTTGCATTACCAAATTACATTTGTTCATTAGGGAGCGTGCACATCATCAAATTGTTTCTCCTTTGAAATTAACCTTTTCCGGTGACTGCATTAATTGGAGACTTGGGGAAAGCCAAATTAAATGTTCCGACAGTGTCGAGTTCGAGTGGAGTGAGAGAGACGGTGCTGTGGAGACACCACTCACGGTAATGGCGTAAAGATCCTCGCTTAATGTTCCGTCATAATCATTAACCAAAGGGTTTTTTTTTTTTTAGCAAATGCGAAACACTTAAAATAAGCGGAGCCCTCCTATTCCTCGAGTATAATTGCGAAAGTTTTCGAAATGTTGTAAAAATACAGCCCATCGCGCCTTTAGACCAACTGTCGTTTTTATGTTATTTGACGACAGCAGTTTCGCCAGAAGAGTGCAAATCTGTGGAACACGGCAAGCAGGAAAAGGAACGTAGAAACCGTGTATCTTAAAGGAATGTAAAAAAACTCGTTTACAACAGGTGTAGGCCTACAAAAAGCAAAAACTGAATTCGGCGTAGGGGAATTCTAATAGCCCACTGGGCTTACTGATGTTAGGGAGAGAGACAACGAGCATCGCGTCGATATACAAACATACATGTTTTTTAAACCCAAATTATCCTAAAATCCATCAGTTTAGAGTTATAAGCAAATGTTCCCTCAGTGCTTTCCACATACCGAACAAACACTTGATTTAAGGACAAAAAACTCAACACTGTAACGGAAAGCAGCTGATTGCTTACACTAAGCATGCGATCAGGGCGATGCATATCTGGATCCCATCCATCTCGAGCAGGTTGTACTTATATTTAATACCAGGGTTTCACAAACTCTTTTTTCTGTGACCACAAATGAATGTTCCCAAATTTACACAACCCCAGTTCCCCACACACTCACCCCATGCCCAATAACGCGATTTAGCCGTGACTATACTGCCAAGATACCACAACCTTTGTGTACCTCATTGCCTTGTTATAGACAAGAAGCTGATGCGATGTTCGACATGTAGTAGCCTACATCCACATATTTTAAAGAGACAAAAAAACCCAACTTTTGACCCCATCCTCAGTCCAGGTGGCCACGAAAGCAGTTTGGGAAGCCCTGCTTTAGATTATTGGGGGAGTGCTTGAATCACCTTCCATTTTATCCCTGACAATATCGCTACCCTTCAGAAGACCAGAAAATTGTTGACCATTGGTTGTTATCAAAGGCACAACCCCTTAGTTGGGCAGACGTATTTCACATCAGAGTATCTAATCTGGACTGGCTCATAATGTTATGACTGGCAGGCCTTAACTGTAAGCAGACACAAGAACAGTATTATTGGGTGCACCGTGTTTGGGGGGGATCAGAAATCAACACACCCAAGCTTCAAGTTTCTTTGTAGCTGCTGCTACCTTGTTCCTCTTACCCTTGGGTCTTCCAGACCTTTCCAAAAACAAAAGAAACCCCTCCCACACACACAGGTACTGCTAACCTCCTGAGCACAAGTCTGTGACAGCCGTCTCCATCCGCTCCAGAGACGCCCTTCTGCTCCACTGTCGGCGAGCCCAGCCGTGGGGCGGTGTGTGTGAGTGTGTGTGTGTGTGTGTGTGTGTGTGTGTGTATATGTGTGTGTGTATGTGTGTGTGTGTGTGTGTATGCGTGTGTGTGTATGTGTGTGTGTATGTGTGTGTGAGTGTGTGTGTATGTATGTGTGTGTGTGTGTGTGTGTGAGTGTGTGTGTGTGTGTGTGTGTGTGTGTGTGGGGGGAGGGGGGTTGGTGGTTTTGGGTAGACAGGGAGCTGACACTGAGATGGCCTGCCCCTTTCAGCTGGGTGCAGGTACTGTAGTGCAGCGACCACCCAAAATAGAAACTGGGCCTTCAGGATGTGTAGGTTCCCAATGTGTCTCTGAGGAAATGGTGGGGTTGGGTCCACACACACACACACACACACACACACAGCTACATGTGCACACACACACTCACACACACACACACACACACACACAGCTACATGTGCACACACACACTCACACACACACACACACACACACACAGCTACATGTGCACACACACACACACATGCAAATACACATATGTGCACACACACACATACAGGTACAAATGCACATACACGCATGTGCGCACACATACACACATACAGGTAGACATGCGCACACACACAGGTACATACAGAAACACACACATAACACACACACACAAGTACAGTGTATATATATTGTATACAGTGTGTATCTAATGTCAGAGGTCATTTTTATTAAGATGTCACAGGGGGTAGCACACTGCAGGTATAAGCAGCCGCCCTCACTGGCCTCCCAACACAGCAACACCAGGCCTGATAAACACCCCTGCGGGCTAAAGACTCAGGCCTAAATGAGCTATTTACAAACTACTCACTTCTTCAGGGGTGACATCACATCCCTGCACTCCACGTAGGTGTGGGCACAATGCCCAGCACATGCTACAGAAAGCACCGGTGTTTTTCCTTTGTTTAGTTTCACCGACCGTACGTAGAAACCAACATAGCGCGTTACCATACAGGGGTGTGATCTCGGTTTCAGATGTGGAGGGGGGTGTGGGGATATCCTGAGTGCGGGTGGTGGCTTCATGGTGAGTCTGTAAATGGTAAATGGTTGGAATTTATATAGCGCCTTTATCCAAAGCGCTGTACAACTGATGCTTCTCATTCACCCATTCACCCATTCACGAATCAACGGCGATTGGCTGCCATGCAAGGCACCAACCAGCAATTACGTGAGGAGCAATTACGGTTAGGTGTCTTGCTCAGGGACACTTTGACACACCCAGGGCGGGATCGAACCGGCAATCCTCCAACTGCCAGACAACTGCCCTTACCTCCTGAGCCAGTGTCACCCCATACCAAACCAAACCATTGTTCGTGATACAGTTTGTGTACAGTTTGTACAGCCATCTGTAAAAGTGCAGGGGACAAAAAACAAACAAATAAATAAATAAATGGTCACACTTTACAATAACATTTCATGAGTTTGCATGAACTAATGCCCCAGACTTCCTGTGTGGAATTTGCATGTTCTCCCCGTGTCTGTGTGGGTTTCCTCCCACAGTCCAAAAACATGCAGATTAGGGACTACAGATCAAACTTAGCTAATTTCCATTGATGTGGAAAGTGAACATGTTGATCAATATGCACTGCCCCTGATAAATGATAAATAAAATAAAAAAGTTAATGGCAATTCATGAACCGTATTGTAAAGCGTTACCAAATAAATAAACTGTCAAACCACGAAAAAACGAATCTGTCCTCAATCCAAGGTACGTGCTGCATGAGCCCCTGACCTACTTTGCTCCGTGTAGTTTTGAGGTTTTATAAACACAAGAGCTTCTGAGACCTTGGGGACCGGGGGACTACCCGCTGCCTCTTAATTTAATCTTCAGCAACTCAAAAAAACCCAGAACCGACATCCTCCATGCTATTTCAACTTCTTCTCCATTATTTATCCTGGGCTCTTTTTCCGTGTTTCTCAGAGAGAAAAAAAACGTAATGTATGTTAAAGGACAGAATCCATGAAAAGGGATTAAATGTATCTTTTATTCATGTCAAAACTTAATTTCCATTTTTGAAAAACTACGGCTGCATAGATCATGTTGTCGCTTTGATAGATTTAATTCAAAGCTTTTTCCTGTATAATGTAATAAGATGGTACAAGTTTAAACCGTGGCTTTTAAAAACACTGCGCATATGTAATGTACCAAATGTCTCTCAATATGTAAATGCTACGTTCAGATATGCACGTCTGTACATTTTAAACAAAATATTTACATTATATTTTATCTGCTAAATGTCATATTTGCATTATGACATTTAGGAGATCTCTTACATTTTTGCATGCAATACTTTTATAAAGCGGGGCTTTTACTGAAGCAATTAGGGGTAAATACCTTTCCCAGGGGTGAACCTCTCCCACCGGAGAATTAAACCCATAACTTTGGGTAACAAGCCCTGTTCCCTAATGGCTACTCTAGCAGGTGTGACTGCTTAGCAGGTGCATTCATTCAAACACACTGAAATGTCTTTATTTTACCCTTTATGTAAACCATTAAGGGCTCGGGGTCTTTCACTGAAGGATCATTCACATATATCCCACTGTCCAAGACCAGTGGTAGGCCTTGGGCACCAAGCCTGCAATCTTCAGGCTATAGTAGAAGTAGTAGTAGTATTGGTCACACTTTACAATAAGGTGCATAAATTGGAATTAGCTAATGTAGTTGTTAACATGAATGAATGGTGGACAAATACAGTAATTAAACATGAAATTAACATTTCATTAGTTAATGCATTTTTTTTAACAACTAACATGTTTGTTACATGATATTTATATAGCAATCCATTGGATGAACGTATACTTAGTTAAGCATTAACTTTAACTTTTTCATTCCAATATGAATTGGCAATAACTATTCGTACAAATACATTAAGAGCTGTACAGATTAACTTCTCAGTCGTAGTTAGTTAGCAACTTGATTAGTTCATGCCAATTCATGGAACCTTATTGTAAAGAGTTACCTGTATTATTATAATAGTAGTAGTATTTGTTGATGTTGTTTTGTGAACAATGTTTTACTTTATTAATAATTAATAATTAATTTTATTATTATCACTTTCATGTGCTGTGTAACTTTTCAGAAGAAAACTTGCAGTAGAAACATGTGAAATAAATCAAACTAAAGCAAACTGAATATGTACACGATTAATCATTAAAAGGGGTTTAGAAATTTTAAATGAAGATAGCCAAATTCAAGCACCAGTCGAAACATAGATCAAACATGTTCATTTTTTGTTTTGATTTTAATCAAAGCCAATCAAACCAAAGTTTTTAAATATTCAGCTCCATCTTAAAAACAAGTTCTGCATGTTCTAAAAAATTGGTGTAAACAGGATGGGATGTGTGTAGACTCTCTAATTTGAATTTTTCCCATTAAAATTCCCCAGGTTTACAGAGACTTTGTGAACGTGAACATGTGCTGGATTGCATATTATCTACGGTATGAATTAATTATGGTAATATCTGTTATAGGGTTGTCAATTTCATATTGGAACAGTGGGTGGTTGGCAGATAAACTCTTTTAAATTCTTTACTTGTTTGTACTTTTTGTTTTGTTTCTTTAAATCCTATCCATTATTAACTCTTAATTCTTCCTTAGTAGGATTGATCGCAGATTTATCTTTTTGTTACTATTCCGCACAATCAGAGTTGGAGGAGAAATTACCCAGTGAGCCAAAGACGGAATCTAGATGGATCTAGACATCTAGAGGGGTGGAAATCTGGAACTGAGAGACGTTTTGACACAAACCTCGCTGTATGCAGATGTAAAGTGAAAGGTTTCTAGCCGACTAGGACATACGCAGGCTGTATCCAGGTTGTGAAAACCTCTCTCAATCCCAGATGTCCCCACCTGTAGACGTCTAGATTCCGTCTTTTGCTCGCTGGGTAGTGGCAGTGCATGTTACTGATGTCTGTGAGTACTGATGTCTGTCAGTACTGATGTCTGCCAGTGGATTCTCCTCCAACCCAGCGCTCCTCTAAACCCCTTTTAATGATGAATATAGATTTGACAGTAGCCTATCAATAAAAGTTGTGCGTTAAACAATCTTAATATGTGGATTATTTTCATGAATGCAATCAGAGTTCACTTTAAAAGTGCAGCAGTGATCTTCATAGTTAGCGTGAAAGCTGGCTAGCAATTTACCGGGTCTACTTGTTGTTCATGTTCATCAAAGAATATTTGACAGTGAGAACAAATTCAGCAATCTGTTCTGCTTAGGTGCTAACTTCCCAAACAAAATGTCAACGCTTTTTCATAAATATATGCATGAGTTTGCACCACGCAGGCAGGGAAGTGTCACATAAAATGATTTTATTCGCCAAACTGACTGAATGTCACATTTGCATTTTCATAAGGATACCTTTCTTGGCCACCAAGGCATTATAAATCAATTATAAAAAAATACGGTTCACTTTGTTTCAGAGTAAAAGGCTGACTTGTGATGAGCTGGGTGGAAGATCCCATTGAGTCCCATCCAGGGTGTTTTCCTGCCTCTGGCTCGATGCATGCTGGGATAGCCTCCAGCACCCCCCCCTGTGACCCTGACCAGGAACAAGCGGGTTTGATGATGGATGGTGAGATGGGGAAATGTATAAAATTTCCCAATTTGATGCCACCTGTGAACATAGCCGTGTGATCACTGGACTGTTCGGATATTAAGAGAGGGGTGCCGTTATGAAAGTGAGTGATTATATGCTTTGCGATGGAGGGAAATATGTTTCAAAAATTCTCTTCACTAGATATTGCCCTTACAGGTAAAATTTTTTATCAAACATAGTTTTTTTTTTTTTTTTGGAATGGCCGTTAAATCTGGTATTAGAATTCTCCTCCACCCCTCTCATCCCAACGCTAATTATATCTTACCCCATCTTCCATCTGTCCCACATTATGCTCCACTCATAATGGGCACCAGCAGATGCCAAAATGCTGCCCCCCCCCCCCCCCCCTTCCCCCCCTTCCCCCCCTTCCCCCACACCCCACCCCCGACTTTGGAAAACAAGTCAGTAAGCACTTCAGTGCGAACAACCTGTTCTAAGCAGAATTAAACGCCGTCTTTCCAGGGCATTGATCAGGCCGGTCGTTTCATCTTGGACCGTTGCCTCGGCGGGGGAGGGCGCTGGGCAGGACTCTGTGTCCACTGCAGGGTCCGCTGTTCTACAGAGTGAGCAGAAAGGGCATGTTCAGCAATCTAATTAAATGAAATATACTTACGTGCTGAAAAAGATCCCGTGAATATTACGATATATGGGAGATTATGTACCCGTTCTCTTTTTGGAAAAACACATCGCTGTCCAGAGTATCATCACAGGGTCACAGGGGCCTATCCCAGCATGCATTGGGCCAAAGGCAGGAACACACCCTGGACAGGTCGCCAGTCCATTGCAGGGCACACACACACCATTCACTCACACACTCATACCCACGGGCAATTTAGACTCTCCAATCAGCCTAACCTGCATGTCTTTGGACTGCGGGAGGAAACCGGAGTACCCGGAGGAAACCCACGCAAACACGGGGAGAACATGCAAACTCCTCACAGAGAGGCCCCAGCTGACCGGGATTCAAACCCAGGACCTCCTTGCTGTGAGGCGGCAGTGCTACCCACTGCACCATCCTTGTCAAGTATCATTACTTCATATACAAATATTTATGAGAGAGAAAGAGGGAGAAAGAGAGGGAGGGAGGATGTTTACATTAAGAATATACTACAATATACAGTACATGAGAATATATTTAAAGGACATAACATTAGAAAAATAGGCAACACTTTATTTGAAGGCTCCTACATGAGAGCTGTATAACTCCTTCATAAGCACTA
Source organism: Conger conger (assembly GCF_963514075.1). Lineage (NCBI taxonomy): Eukaryota > Metazoa > Chordata > Actinopteri > Anguilliformes > Congridae > Conger > Conger conger. The sequence goes on from NC_083761.1 coordinate 4,986,311, forward strand.
CATAAGCACTGATATAACTGCAAATAGGCATATGGTGTGATATGTCAACAGTGATGCAAGTGAACTGACACAAGATCTAATGTGACATATTCACATACCTACCTTGTAAATGTTTATGAACTGCTTATGAATGTGCTATGTAGTGCTTATGAAGGAGTTATAATAGGCCTGTAAATAAAGTGTTATCAAAAATAAAATGAATCAGCAACCTTTCATGATATGTCTCCATGGCTCCTCCTTTTGACCGTCGGCCATTTTGACCGAATGCGGCTTCATCTCAGGGTGAATCACACTGACAGGCATCCTGAGCCAAACAGTAATGCTGACAGAGGAGGGAAAAGTCCCCGCCACCACCACCACAGACAATACAGGGTGACTAGATAACCAGCTGCTCACACTTCACACTCAAAGTTTCCAGTGAGAATTTTTGTGGTTAAAAGTCGGTGAGGCACTGTCTAGACGCTCAGGTGAAAACCCGGCTTGAAAAGTGAAGGTTTTCCAGCCGACTGCGATTATATCTGGGTAAAACCGGAGCTATATTGGGGTTAGCCTAGTCTGCTTGTGTCAAAACGTCACTCAACCTAGATTTTCCACCCCCGGAGGCGCCGAAGATTCCGGCTTTCGCTCGTTGGGGTTCTGCTTCGCTTCAGCTGATGAATTTACAGAAAATAAATTGAGGGGTGTGATCAAGTGTGATGTGGTCTCAATGGACGGGGCAGGGATTAAAAAAAAAAAACGGCCCGGTCAGAATAGAAGCTCCTGTTAATAACCGGAACCTCGGGTGGTTCAGGAAAAGGGAGAATCCTATCTCATCTGTCTAATTTAGCTCTATCGTCTGATCGAATCAAGTCAAGTCATTTATTAAAAGCATCAACATGAATAGGGATACCCACTATGGCTGGTTGAGTTCACCAAGTCCAACCAAGAAAGCCTTCCAAAACTGGTACATGGACTAAAGTAAAAAGCTGTTCTGGGTTTTACTCTGTGAACCTATCCTGCTAACTCAGTAATCCTGTTTTGTGATGCCCTCCTGGTTTTAGCTAGATTTTTCCAACATAAAAATGTTGCAGGAACATTTTGAGAACATAGTGAGAATGTTGGGTCACCTGCTAGGAGGAGGGTAGCTGTCACACACACACACACTATATAGCGGTAGCCCCCCAGCGCCCTACCCCCAGCCCCCTTTTCCCGCGACCCTCCCGCGTGCCCTTGAGTGCAGGAAAGAATTACGACGTGAGAACAACAGCGGTAATGGAGTCCTGACAGGGCGATGCCGGTCGGCGGATGTATGTTTAATCGTCCTGCCCGCCAGACCTGCTGAGTCAGGCTGCTTACACAACACTGTAATTAGCAGGCGGCCATCACAGGAGCACGCGGTCCCTCGACATTATGCCGCACTGATTGTGCCTGGTGCCGGCCACAAAATGGCCGCCGGCAAGCTCTTCCGCATTGAGGTGTCTACTAGGCCAGTGCCATGTGGAGGGGTTGGTCACCAGATCACCTGGATCAAACGCCTGTGTGAAATACTTTCACTCTCAATATTCAAGAGCCTTGAGAACTTTCAGCCGAACCAAAAATGTCAGTGGATCTGCGAGGAGGGCGGCTGGGGTCTGTTGGTCTGTGCGGAGCGTGGCTGGGGTCTGTGGGTCTGTGGGGAGCGTGGCTGGGGTCTGTTGGTCTGTGGGGAGTGTGGCTGGGGTCTGTGGGGAGTGTGGCTGGGGTCTGTTGGTCTGTGGGGAGTGTGGCTGGGGTCAGTGGGGAGTGTGGCTGGGGTCTGTGGGGAGTGTGGCTGGGGTCTGTGGGTCAGTGGGGAGTGTGGCTGGGGTCTGTTGGTCTGTGGGGAGTGTGGCTGGGGTCAGTGGGGAGTGTGGCTGGGGTCTGTTGGTCTGTGGGGAGTGTGGCTGGGGTCAGTGGGGAGCGTGGCTGGGGTCTGTTGGTCAGTGGGGAGTGTGGCTGGGGTCAGTGGGGAGTGTGGCTGGGGTCTGTTGGTCTGTGGGGAGTGTGGCTGGGGTCTGTGGGGAGCGTGGCTGGGGTCTGTTGGTCTGTGGGGAGTGTGGCTGGGGTCAGTGGGGAGTGTGGCTGGGGTCTGTTGGTCTGTGGGGAGTGTGGCTGGGGTCAGTGGGGAGCGTGGCTGGGGTCTGTTGGTCAGTGGGGAGTGTGGCTGGGGTCAGTGGGGAGTGTGGCTGGGGTCAGTGGGGAGCGTGGCTGGGGTCTGTTGGTCAGTGGGGAGCGTGGCTGGGGTCTGTGGGGAGTGTGGCTGGGGTCAGTGGGGAGTGTGGCTGGGGTCTGTTGGTCTGTGGGGAGTGTGGCTGGGGTCTGTGGGGAGCGTGGCTGGGGTCTGTTGGTCTGTGGGGAGTGTGGCTGGGGTCTGTGGGGAGCGTGGCTGGGGCTTTCCCGCTGACGTGAGGTCAGAGGCGTCACGATTGTGGATCAGTATGCATGGACTCTCCTCTCTCAATCTTTCTTTCTCTCTCCCCCTCTCTCCATCTCTCTATCTCCCTCTCTCCATCTCTCTGTCTCTCTGTCTCTCTCCCTCTCTCTCTCCCTGTCTCCATCTCTCTTCCCCTCACCTTCTTTTTCCCTCTCTCCCCCTCTCTCTCCATCTCTACCTCTTTCTCCCTCTCTGATCTATCTCCCTCTCTCTCTATCTCTCTCTCTGTCTCTCTACCTCTTTCTCCCACTCTCCATCTCACTCCCTCTCTCTTTCTCTCTCCATCTCTCCTCTCTTTTGCATTTCAGTCACAGGCCCGTCTTATCTCAGAGACAACCCCACCGAAAAAAAGTGATTTTATTTTAATCTCTTCTTAATGGACACCTGCGGTTGCTCCACCAAAGCCGATTGGATGGTTCACCCAACCAATTACCATCCCTTAACAGTCACACACGGGGGTGGAATCTGAAATGAATTTCATTCGACTTGATACCTTTGGAGTTTAAAAACCTGAGCTGAGATGCAGCAAAGAAATAAGTAATGTGACGATCTGATTGTAAATGGCGCTATACAAAAATAAAGATTGATTCAGCCATGATGTGAGTTAAATTACACCCCCCCCCCCCAATAAAAGGAACCCAGTAACAATAACAAGCCAATGGCTATTACAGGGCCCATTTTAAAATGCTTTGGTTTGGACCAACCGAAAACAACCCCTGGGTAGTTCTCACTCACTCACTCGCTCACTCAGACACACTCTTGTTCACTCAGTAACTCACTCACTAACTAAGACACACACACACTCACACAGTCACTCACTTACACACACACGTCCTTCCTTTAATGGATCGCTGTACTGAGCAGTCAGGCTTTGAGTGAACAGACCAGATAAGGTGTTATATTTTTACCCCGGCGGCGAGCACAATCAGCCGAGTGGAAGGGGGCACGGCAAAAACATCTTTTCAGAGAACCGCGGCCCCAGATTTCCCAATAAACAGACCGCCTCTTGAGAGAATTAAACTGACAATGAGACCCACGAACGATGTTAATCTCAGCCACCGACTCGTAAATAAATCTCTCCTTTTTTTGGGAGCAGTGAGCTGCCCGTTTCATTTTAAACAGCCCCTCCACACTCTCTCCCTCCCAGGACAGTTTCGGACGGAGAAATTAGGAAGAGAAAAATAACGGCGAGAGAAAAGAAAACAAATGCAGCTTCGTTTTTTTTTTCTTTTTTTTTTTCAATGATCGTGTTTTGAATCCAATCGGGTACGAAGGCAGAGAGCCAGGCGAATTCCTGGCAGAGGTTCCCCCGCTTCCTGGCACACTCAAAAACCCGCTAAAATAAAACACACACACACACACACACTGAAGACTGGGTCTGTTTATGAACTAATTCAATCAGAACTATTGACCAGATGCGGCACCTGATTGGAGAGCCAGCTCTTTGTGCTGCGCCGAAATGAATACATTGTTCTCGCGGAGATACCGCCAGCGTCCCTCATTAAAACAGTCCGACGTGATGACTTTTTCTTCCAGGAAGGTAAGGGGGGAAAAAAAAAATGCTTTCTCCAACATTTAGATCTGATTCGAAAAAGTAATTAGGCCAGCTAGCTATGCGTCATCGACCGAAACGCACTCAGTGTTTCGTTTGGTGTGGTCCGTGACGGGAATGTGTGCGTGGTCGCAGAGTCGCACGCCAATGCGAACGAAATTAAAAGACTGCGATGCCACTGGAGCCACTGTATCGCAGATAAATTGTTGACCTCGGTGATTAATTTCCTTTCATTCCAAAAAAAAAAAAAAAAAAAAAAAAAAATTGGAGCCAATAAAAAGTTCGCTGGAAGACCAGCGTTATGTTACGCTGTAATTTATTTATGTTCATTTATGACTAATAAAACTCTCCTTTCCTCCACCGAAGAATGGAAAATTCTTCAAAGAGTGAGGTCATCCGTAACCGGCATTCAGGCACTTTAATTAATTACTACCTCACACGCAGTGTGGGGGCTTCACTTTCCCCAAATTAAACTTCGACCGGCGGCCAGCTTCTCAGCATAGTAGTTTTGGCCCGAACTCCCTCAGACAGAGCCAAAGACAAGGCAAGGAGAAACTACCTGGATGGCACAGAGGAGGAAACCATAGAAGAAGAAACCATGGGAGGACCCAGACGCTGTAGGGGAAGGGGGGGGGGAGTGTCAGGGTGTGGATTCACCCCATAGGTACATAATATTGCTAGCCAGCAATCTATACTAATTTGTACCTTTTTTGTTTGGATAGCCTACTCACTTGCACCCAAAGATTACCAACATTGCTGTACTCTCAGGGTACATTTGGGAAATTTGATCCTCGAAGAACAAAAATATGCCTCCACTGTGACCTTATTTTTGAGAGCGATAGAAATAAAGTTTCATAACTTTTAACTCCAGTTTCTGTCTTTCCCCCCACTCATCCACCATGCAGTAGAACATTTTTTTTTTTGAAAACAACATCAATGAGGTCGCATGGCTTTTGCTTCAAAAGCAACGCGGGGCCATTTATAGCCGTTTCCTTTCCGACACATTTTTTCACTCTGGGAAAATGTACCGCGCGGTTTCTCTCAATATCGTTGGGTTCATCGGTTCATGGCGGTGAGTAATGTCTGTTAACCCGAGGTTGCCGGTGGACCCAGTAGACTTGCACCAACTGCCAGGAAAATGGACTGCAGTCATATTGTGCTGTTCCCATAAAACTAGGGCTACACAAACACTTCACAATGAATGTTTCTCTTTCGCCAATTCACAGACACACACACTCACACAGCGATCGGCTGCCATGCAAGACACCAATCGGCTCATCAGGAGCAATTGGGGGTTAGGTGTCTTGCTCAGGGACACTTCGACACACCCAGGGTGGAGGATCCAAGCAGCAACTCTACAAACTGCCAGACGACCGCTTTTACCTCCTGTGCCTCCCACGACATTAGCTAGTGAGTGAGAGACCGGAGAAGAGTCAGGGGGAGCAGAGTTTACCTTGGCCCGCCCAAATCTCCACCACGGATCCAGCTATGCGGTCATCCCGGTAAGGGCTTGAGTTCATGTTTGGCTCCGCGGAACGGCCCAGATGAGGTAACGTCTCTGATATGTGCCATCTAACACGGCTGCCATCTTAGGTGGAGGGGGCAGCAGGCCAAAGCAAACGAGCCTAGAGTGGAAGTGGTGAAGATCTTCTTGTGGAAAGGGAGCAATATAGCTTAGCAACATGAATTAAGGTAATATATCTCTCTGTTATTTAGCTGGTGCTTTTATTCCAAGTGACTTACAGTTGATTAGACTAAGCGGGGGACAATGCTCCCTTGAGCAATGTGGGGTGAAGGGCCTTGCTCAAGGGCCCAACAGCTGTGTGGATCTTATTGTTACTTGAACCACCAACCTTCCAGGTCCCAATCATGTACCTTTGCCACTAGGCAACAGGCTGTCCCAAAAATGAGCCAAAATAAAATGTATTTTTATATTCATTTTCAACACACTCTCACATGGATTTCCTTTCCTGAGGTGAGAAAATGCGTATCGCATATGTAAGTATCGCGTATGTGGCTCAACTACGACAGACAAACAGGGTCACATCCAAAGACATAGTATTTGTGATGAACTTGGGTATAAACAATTAATGACACTAACAACTGCATGTCATTAGTCTTCTGAAAGCCGTCTGCTGCTAACTAATGACTCTGATGCCCCTAATAATGAACTTTTGGTCTGATGCCTTTTTACGTTGGCCTGTTGCTAAATTAGCATAAATTCAGATTTCCCCCCAGAGAGTACACTATTACAGACTCTGCGATGCGGTGCGTGCGATTTTTTTGAGAGCGACTCAAAAACAGCGTCGTTCAGCCCCAGACGCCGGAAAATAATGACGAAACACAATAAATGTCAGCGCATCCGACGGGCCGGAAGCTTCCGGAGGTTAGCGTCGCGTTCGTGCCTGGAAAGCTCCCGTCAGGCGTGCGGTGACAGGCCCTTTCAGCGAGCAGACAGGCAGCGTGGCACGCGACTCCGCGCCGATGCCAGGCTCCTAATGCCGCCCTTTACAGCGCTGACAAGAAAAGCGCCTTTTGTGTTCGCCGCGGCGACTGACAGCTCCCTCGGCGGGTATCGCGGGGGCGTTGACGCCTCGTGTGTGTGCGCGTGTGTGTGTGCGTGTGGTGTGTGTGTGTGGGGGGGTAGGTAATCTACGGGAGGCCTTACCTTTGTGTTCTGGAACCGCCGAACCCCGCCCGCCGCAGCTGTCAGCTCCCGTTTCGTTCCGCGCGGCCTTGACAGACGCCGTGAAAAAAAAAGAATTAAAAAAAAGAGAAGAGAAACGGCCCTGATCTGAAGCAACCGCATCCCCCCAACTCCCCCCAACTCCACCCCCGGGCGCAGACGTGCTTCCCGCAAACAAACCCAAAAACGCGCTGTCGCCTCACAGATCGCGAAAACGATTTCCGCGCTTCGCGCCTGACGGCTTTGGAGAGACTTCAGACGCTCCGCGGGGATCAAATATCAGATTCAGATATTGTCATTTTTCTTCGTTTTAAAGGCACTCCCGACAGCCACAGGTTTCTGGCAGGTATATCCGACTCAGGTATGGCTGCAGTGATTCACCCCCAAGTTTCAAATTAGCCTTCTATGCCAACTGAGGTAAGATGAGATATACTTTATTGAACCACATGGGGTAATTTGTCCTCTGCATTTTGCCTCGATTTGTCCCTTGGGCAGACATAACCTGACATGCATGTCTTTGAGTGCGGGAGTGTGGGACACCAGAGTACCTGGAGTAAACCCACGCGAACACGGGGAGAACTCCGCGCAGACAGAGAGGATTGGGCCGGCTAGGATTCGAGGCAACAATGCTAACCACTGCTCCACCGGCCCAAGCCAGTACGTTGCACCATACCGCCAGGCAGTCAAACCAGAAACTCTGGACTTAAGAGACCCAGTTCCCTAAAAACTATACTGCACAACTACCTGAAGCTTTCCTGATTCTTGTGCATACTGTCCATGCTTTATGAATTCCTTTCTATATGTGTATGCCCTGCTGAGAAAAACTGCTGTTTTGAAACGGCTGGTAGCTGGTTGACCAGTTCACACCAGTTCAGACCGGCTCCATGCTCAACATGGTTTGTCCGGCTCAAGCTATTGAAACAGCTGGTTGCTAGAATTTCAAGCTGGTCATAGCTGGATTTCACACCAGGGTGTTGTTCTTATTGCACACCACTGTACATCAGTTTGAGATTAAAACATGTTTCTGTGGTTGTTGTTGGACTGAAACTTTAGAAGACACAGATTCTTGGAAGTCTGGGACCCACATGAATCGTGAACGGAAAGAAAATGTGAATGCCAAAAAGTCACGTAAGTGTTTAGCGTTTTTGTCACGGTTAGTTGTCGCTTCTCTGAGGGCCTTTAGACCGCCCTCTTCCCATCTGGCAACTGGGCAGCCCTGTTGATGATGTCAGAGGTGGGTTTTTTGGATCACAAGTAAATTCTCCATTTTGGGTACACCAGCGGGCCCCACCACCCCAGACAATCTTACACTCTCGTGAAAAAGGGTTCTTTGGCTTGATTCCACAGGGGAAACCTTTTTAGTTCAAAAGTGTGAAGTGTGAAAACTCCAATTCAAATACTAATTTTGATCAGATGATTCTTTAAGTAGATAGGGTTTAACTAGACAGCCAAGATTACCCTTTAACTAGACAGGGTTCCTCTATGGAATCATGGGGTTCATAATGGGACCTTTTTCTTCGAGTGTTTGTTGAGGTCCCGTGTTAGTCAAAGCCCTTGGAATCATCCCCCACCCTCTCCTGTGTGGGTTCCTTTCCTGGGGATCTAGTGCCCCTGAGGGCGTCTGTTACCAGTAATGACCACGGTCTAATTAACCAATTAGCTGAATATGCCAATGCTGTTTTAACCGTAAGATCAGTGACGTTTGGATTCATTATATCATTAATATTAGTCGGCGGTTGGAATGAAACGCAGAAATAGCCTCTGCTTCCCCACCCTCTCTCTAGCCAGAAGGATAGAGAAACACGTCAAAGTCGCTGTGCGTTCTAGTTGAAATGGTGACTTTGTGGAGAGGAGTAGGGGTGTTCATGTGTTCAAAGGGCCGGGTGACCAGAAGCTCCCTGCTTCATCCGATAATCAGATTGTGTCTTCAATTAAGTTTTCCAAGTTAATTAGATATGGGATCCTGAGAGAAGCCCCTTTTATGGATGAAATCTTATTTTCCCTCTACGAGGGTGAGAGCCCGGAGGCCAAACGCTGATAAAATTATGTGTGAAATGAAATTTCGCTGAAAGATAAGCGACCTCTATCTGTCATCGAAAAATAGAAAAACATCTAGTTTTGTAGTCTCGCCTAACAGGATTTATGGTCAGAAAAGGACGACAGTGGTTCGCTACATTTTCAGTACATTTGAGAATTGACAAGAACAATCGACACACACACACACACACACACACACACAAAACAAAAACATCCATGACAGCTCCGTGTCTTTGCAGTCTGAATCATCACTGCAGACCACGCAAAAACAGCAACTGTGTGTGAGTGTGTGTGGTTTTTTTCCGTTTTTTGTTTCTGTGACCCTTGACCTCCAGAGCGAGCGTTAGATGCGAGTAGCCGCGTACTCGGGGGCGTTCTTGCGTTCTGTGTTTTTGGCTCGGAGTGCGCTCCTCCGCCGAGGGAGGGGAGTGTGGGTGAGCGGAGCGCGGTGAGCCTGCGGGGGGGTGGGGGCGGGGTGTGGGGGGGGGGGGGGGGGCGTCACGCGAAAACATCAGCAGTAGTAGCCGCTGGAACTTGCGGGGGCGGGAACGGGTTTTAAGGAATAAATTTCTCGCGGAAGAAAGGGGGCGCATTGTACGAGGCCGCGTCTCAGCCAGAAGCGGACCGTCGTCGTTTGAAGTCCGCTTTTTCACCGGCCGCTTTGAAGAAGTTTTTAGAAGGGATTTTGCGGCGTCTTGAAGTGTCCGTGCTCGACAGTGCCACCCCAAGGCGGAATGATGTCACGACAGCGTTTTCGGAACTGCAGCCGCTTTCTGGGCCGGAAGGAAAGGGTTGTCGTTTGAAGTCCGCTTTTTTGACCGACTGCTTTGAAGAAGTTTGAGAAGGGATTTGAGGCATCGATTGCGCTTGTGCTCAACAGTGCCACCTCAAGGCCGAGAGGTGTCATGACGACGTATTCAGAACTGTAGCCACTCCAGGTTAAACACTCTATTCCATGGGTCTGTTATGCGTTTTTGTGTATTTGTGTAGTATTTATCATATAACCACTCGCTGCATTGAAGGCAAAGTAGTTCCCAACCCTGTTCCTGGAGATCTACTGTCCTGTATGTTTTCACTCCAACCCTAACAAAGCTCACCTCCTTCACCAGCTAGAGCAGGGCTGCCCAACCCTGTTCCTGGAGATCTACTGTCCTGTATGTTTTCACTCCAACCCTAACAAAGCTCATCTCCTTCACCAGCTAGAGCAGGGCTGCCCAACCCTGTTCCTGGAGATCTACTGTCCTGTATGTTTTCACTCCAACCCTAACAAAGCTCACCTCCTTCACCAGCTTGAGCAGGGCTGCCCAACCCTGTTCCTGGAGATCTACCGTCCTGTAGGTTCACTCAAACCCTAAAACACACACCTCCTTCACCAGCTTGAGCAGGGCTGCCCAACCCTATTCCTGGAGATCTACCGTCCTGTAGGTTTTCTCTCAAACCCTAAAACACACACCTCATTCAACAGCTAGAGCAGGGCTGCCCAACCCTATTCCTGGAGATCTACCGTCCTGTAGGTTTTCTCTCAAACCTTAAAACACACACCTCATTCAACAGCTAGAGCAGGGCTGCCCAACCCTATTCCTGGAGATCTACTGTCCTGTATGGTTTTCAACAGCTACAGCTATCTTGATGAGCTGCTAATGAGCAGAGTCAGATGCTGCAGACTAGCCCAAGCCAGGCTCGGCTCTGACCCGTGTGCCGTGAGTGTGTAAATCCTCCATGAACACATGAAAAGGAAGTAACGGAACGGGCTGGTAAACGGTTTTGTATTTGTGTTTTTCTCCTTCCTGTTGTGGGGATTACCGGCGAGCTTTGAAACAGGAAGCTGGGGGTGATGAAAGCGGGTGCGTATGAAAAGCTGAAATGGACAGCCAGCCAGCGTTTCTTTTTTTTAATCCTGCCATAACAGACGTCCTTTGGTGTTTTTTTTATTTTCTTTTCTCGGCTGCCAAGAGCTCTTTTCATCTGCTCACCGCTCCAGTTCCCTGTCGGATTGCCAGGAGGTTCTTTCTCTTCTTCTCCGGCTCTGAGATTTTAAGGGAATCGGCGTAGCGTCACAGCGTACGTGAGTCTGTTTAGGGGCCACTCCGTCTCCTGGTTCCTCACCGATATCTGTGTCTCTTTGAAGTGCTCAGAGCGGAAAGATAAGGTCGGTTAAAAGCAGTCCTAGACGGTGAACACATTCCCCTCCCCGGGGGCCGTTATCAGGCGGCGATAGACGCGGTATGTCTTTAGACCGAGGGATCTTGGTGAGAGGCCAGTGTCAACGGCTTCCCAACTCCTCCTTTCCTGCGCTGCATCGTGGGAAACATTTGGGGAAGAACGCGCAAAATGAGTTTGCTTGTTTAACACCGTTTTTTTTTAATGGAGAAAATCTATGGAGATGTGGTGGTGCTCCTTCTGTTCATAACACATCCCTGCTTATATCGTGATTGGCAGCTTCATGACTCCTTTCATTGTGATTGGCTCAGTCTAGGAGTCATCTCACTGTGATTGGCTCCTTCCGTGACTCCCTCTAAGACTCATCTCACTGTGATTGGCTACCTCTATGACTCCTTTAATTGTGAGTTTCTCCCTCTAACTCGATCGATTTCCGGGTCAGGAGCCATGATAGGAAAACAAAAATGAAGAAAATGAGCGATTGGGATGAGCCTTCCGGGTTTTGGACGTCTCCAACGCTGCGTTTCGTTCCTTTTCTCCGGGTGGAAGAGAACACGTCAGCTGTCCTGCGGAGTTGACATTGCGTTATCACGGCGAGGGGGGGGCGGAGCATCGCCGGGCGAACTCCGCTTGTTTACCGCCGTGGCAGAGGTCGCCGTCGGCGACTGATGTTTCCGTGGCAACTGGATTTTCACAGGATTCCGTCCAATCGGACGAGGCTTAAGGGGCGAGGAGGTCGTCTCGCGCTCGGAGATGGATTTGACACTCGATGAAAAAAAACTGCCTCTCCTTAGAAACATACTGTGAGACTACCGACAAGACTTTCTACACAACACCGCTGTGGGTGAAAGTTGACAACGACATCGATGATTATTAAATCATAAAAAGTAGAACTCCACACACAATATAAAAGGCATGTGCTTAAAGCACTGAACACAGACCTGGTTTATCCTCAAAAAAGATATAAATGTTTGTCCCCTGTTGGGTTTCCGGTCTCTAGTGATATATTGTATATCCAATCCTACTATGCTGGGACTCACACTACAAGCGACAGTCAATAAAATAAAAATCTGTACTATTATTGGATATATTTTCACTGCAACGTGTTCTTGCAACTGCAAGTGCGTCATCCAAGACACTTGTATTTTGTCCAAAAAAATGTAAATATGTTTGTCTGCCAGGTCTCAGGGGGATAGCAAAACAATAATAAAATGTGAACAGATGTCCTTAATGAAACTGGACTTTGTTTAAGACAGCAGGTTGCCGGCTATCTCAACCTTGTTGTCAGCAGGGAATCTGTGCTGAAGTTCGGTGAATTTGCAGGTGTTGGGATCCGATCCGGCTTAAAAACCGCCTGAAAATTAGACCATTTGTTCCAAAATTCGGTCCTGAGGACCCACGCTGTATGATAGCTTTTGTTCCCACCATAACTGCGACCCCTGGATTTTAACACGCTGGTAATTGTTCTTAATTATCCCCCATATATTCAAACATGCAGTCAGACATCCAATGTATTTTTTTCAAAATATGCCAAAATACGAATTATTGCCAGTATTTTGAGAAAAGTATATTTGTTGTGGAAAACATGCAACCCATGTGCAACCCATCTCTTCTCTCGGTGTTCCTGACTACACCTGTTGTGTTTTCTCCCGCTCGAGACGCCTGCCTACTCCATACACCGTCTCCATGTCAACGGGGGAGAGCGTCTAAAGTCCGCCGGGGAGAGCAGTGCACGCTGGGTAAATCCCCCGCGGAAGGGGCCAGGCCCCAGCTGGCCCCTGGACCGCCCGCTTCAGAAACGGGGCGATTAAAACGCCCACGCTCTGCAGACAGAGGGGCGGCGGTGAGCTCACGCAACGACCGGCCGGCTGTGCCGATCCGTCGATCCGCCGAGCCGCTTCCCCTTCCTCTCCCTTTACTGGAGCGCTGTTTCAGCTTGATTCCTGTTTCTAGGGGAAAAAAAGGTTTCGAAAATCACTAGGTGGTTACACAATGCAAAGAAACAGGGGGTTGCACATTTAAACCACAATGTTATATTTCAATTTAATTTCCTGGGTTCAGCTGGGGTGAGTGGCTCTAATCTCCCTGTCTCCCTGTCCCCCCCCCCCCCCCCCCCTCAGTAATGGCAGGCAGCTGATAGTGTCAGGTCCACCGAGCAGTCGGTACCTGATTGGATAGACTGCGGTCCATTGGTTTTTGGCAAAACATGACGATATGGCGGAAACATTGATAACCGTTCTCTTATCCCTCCTAAACAGTTCACTAAAATGCATTTCTGAAAACATCTCAGCAATGCAGTTGCTGAATGTTCATTCACGTTATGGGTGATTCTCAGGTCCAAATAAAGTGGGAAACACTTATTAGCCTACATAGCATTGTTATAAACATGTTATACGGCTGCTTATAACAGTGTTGATTCAAAATATCAGTTTCAAAATTATTAGAGTGCTGTGACAGTGGTCATAAGCTGTTGTGACTCCTTATGTCAGGGGTTATAATGCAAAGGCATTACTGCAGGGCCAAAAACCAGTAAGCCCAGCAACTCCTCCTGGAAGCAATCTACTCACACATTAATCCCCCCCCCCGGCCAACCCACCCCACTCAACTGCCACTTCAGACCCATGGCAACAGGCCATCCAATGGGAAACCTCGATCCGGAAGCCATTTTAATAATAGCCACAGTCGTCAAGTCCTCTGCACCGAAACACGTCAGTGAGCCCCCACCCCCCCCCCGATCCTCAGCCGGGGGGGGGACCTCATTTGTGTGGGGGGGGGTGAGGGAGAGCAGGCAATTACAGCACTGCGACCAAACCTCTTCCCCGGAAAAGGTCATTTTCCAGGTAGGGGACGGGAGCGCTCAGCCTCCCAGGAGCGTCAAGGGGGCCGATCGTGAATTAGGATTTCCGGAGGCGTCTGAGACGCGTGACCCTCGCTGCTGTTGTTCCCCCGCCGCCCTGTCCCTACGCCCCATACGCTCACGTCAGCTCTCCCTGCACCCGGACGGCTGTTTACCCGCCCGGCACATTATCTTCCTCCGAATGCGTGCTCCCGAATCGTTCAGCGTGATAATCCTTTCCTCTCCCCTCCCCACGCTGAGCACCTGCGGGTCTTTCTAACGCGCCCGTGTCCTGAGGTACAGCGGAAGCGCCGCGTTAGGGCCTGTCCTACGACACCGTGGACGAACACCGCGCCGTGTACGGTGCCTCCGCGCAGTTCTCTCTCTCCGTTCGGCCTTTGCTCGCTCGCCCGTCGTCCTGGAGACAGACGGACGGCCGACGCCCGGTCGGCCCGGCGTTTGGCGAAGGGAGAGAGCGAGGGAGACAGAGCAAGAAGGAGAGATGGATGGAGAGAGAGAGAAAAAGAGAAAGAAACGCTATCATCGTACCCCCCCCCACTCCTGGCCTTGTTCCCCACCCTGACGACGCTACTGTTACGCTACGCTATATAAACGCGTTTTATTATTATTCATTATTATTCATTATGAATGATCTTCATCATGATTAATGATTGTAATTATTGTCTTCTGAAGTTTTCGCATCTTGATCGAGCCGTGGGAGATGTGGCGCGCGGGAGCTGAACTGATTTCAGCGTCCCAGCTGGGCCTGGAGAGGTTTATAGACTCCCGTAGCTGTGAGGACTTCCTGAAGGGCACTAGGGGTGAGACGGACTGTTTAACATTGGGACGGTGCCACCAGCTCCAGCGCCTCTTAGCCTGTCAGATGAGGCTGCCATTCCGACCTCTGACCTTTTGACCTTTGGCGACCCCCCCCCCCCACCCGCGTCAGTCACGGCGGCTGAAAAATTGATGCGCGGTCGGGAGGGCGACGCATACAGTGAAGGCCATCCGAGGAGCATTAATTATTGACCCGGTGTCACTCACAAGATGTCCGCCTATGACATCACCCCGCTTGCACCACCTTCCATCTTAGGTGCCGAAAAGGCCCCACTGATCACGGCCAGGACTCACTCTGCAGTTGGACTGGAAGTTTTTTTTTTCTTTCTTTTTTTTAAATCTCGCTCGACGATTAATATTTCATAACGACTCCCCACGGTCCATAAAGGAGTACATGAACATTTAATGAGAGTCCAGGTTAAATGAGACATTTTATGTCCATAAATGGTTCATAAACTCCTCTGTAAATGTTTCGTGAATGACAATAAGGTAACATGAGCACACTGCAGAGCCTGTTCCCGGATAGTCTCTCCCCCCGGGGGGACGGACTCCGCACTCCTCCTGCATGTCAATTAACCTGCTTTATGCAGACGCCGCGGTGGAGGTAAAGTGTAGAACTTCATCTTCAATGGGCCCTGTTTAGTCCCCCTCCCCCTAGCTAATGAGACACTTTCGCAAAGACGACTTCCAAAGTGTCGCAATAACATTACTCTGGGTGACGGTTTAACTTTCTGAATTACTGTAAACACAGTGAGAGGATCAACTGGGGCAGAATATCAGTGATTTGTGCGTATGTGTGTGTGTGTGTGTGTGTGGGGTGGAAGGGTGTGTGTGTGTGGGGTTGTGCGTGTGTGTGTGTGTGTGTTGGGGGGGGTTGTGCGAGCATTTCTGCTCTCCTTGGTTTCGGTAGTGATGCCTTTTGGTCAGGTGTCGACCTGTCTCCTCACTTTAATATGGGAATATTGTAAAATCCAGCTATGCCAGCTTGACCAGCTTGAAAATTGAGTCATAGGTTGTTTTAGCTGGTCAACCAGCATGCCCAAGCTGGTCATAAAGCTGGTCTAGCTGGGTATGAGCTGGTCATAAAGCTGGTCTAGCTGGGTATGAGCTGGTCTAGCTGGGTATGAGCTGGTCTAGCTGGGTATGAGCTGGTCATAAAGCTGGTCTAGCTGGGTATGAGCTGGTCATAAAGCTGGTCTAGCTGGGTATGAGCTGGTCTAGCTGGGTATGAGCTGGTCATAAAGCTGGTCTAGCTGGGTATGAGCTGGTCATAAAGCTGGTCTAGCTGGGTATGAGCTGGTCATAAAGCTGGTCTAGCTGGGTATGAGCTGGTCTAGCTGGGTATGAGCTGGTCATAAAGCTGGTCTAGCTGGGTATGAGCTGGTCTAGCTGGGTATGAGCTGGTCATAAAGCTGGTCTAGCTGGGTATGAGCTGGTCTAGCTGGGTATGAGCTGGTCATAAAGCTGGTCTAGCTGGGTATGAGCTGGTCTAGCTGGGTATGAGCTGGTCTAGCTGGGTATGAGCTGGTGCTAGTGCTTCCAGCCTGTCTGAGCTAGTAGGTGGTGAACAAGCAGCCAGTTGTTTCAAAGCAAAGCTTGAGCTGGTCAAAGCATGCCAAGCTAAGAGCTCTTCTGAATTGGTCAACCATTTCTTTTTTTTCCAGCGGGAGGGGGGAAGTACTCAGTACTCCCACTGTTGGGGGGTGAGGGTGTATATGTGAGGGGGGTGGGGGGGTGCTCTGTCTCAGATGCTTATTATATGTCAGACATTATTATCCCTCGGAATGCCAAATTCATTAATCAATTAATCACGCAGGGGCTGCCATGGTAATGTGCACAGAACAATTATATTATTTCTCACACACGGATGAACTGGCTGCAATCAGTGTGTGTGTGTGTGTGTGCGTGTATGTGTGTGTGAGCGCTCACAATCATACTATAACAAGAAATAAAGAAAAATGTTTCTTTCAACATGTGAACAATTCATTACATTGCTGTCATGAACAGCATATCGCATTTGCATTTAAAATGTGAGCAGCCATTATTGTAGCTGTGCTACATTGGTAGTATGTTGCCGTTTGCAAAAAATACAACACACCAGTCCTGTGTTTACTCAAAGGATACTAACATTAGCATAATGTTAGCATCGGCATAATGCTCTGTATATCTCTACCTGCCAGTCAGTCAGAATTTCATCCGTACCAGAAGGCTATAACATGTGGCGCACCTGTATATTACAGCATCATGTGACTACGCAGTCATAGCAACGGCGATGAGTGACAGGTTCAGTGTCTTTTCCGCCCGTCATTAGAATGCACGGAGCAGGCTGCCATCCGGGGCGGTTTTTGGATTTACAATGTGGGCGTTTTAACAGATGCTTTTAGTCAAAGTGACTTGCAGACTGGTGATATAATATTAATATCACGTAGTAGAGGGAGGGACCCTTGGGGCTATCCATGGCTTGACGCAGTGTGAGATTCGTGCCAGTCTGTCGGTGAATGGTTAGCCTAGCTGGGCTGATTAGCCTGGTCTCGCCACAGTCTCTGACGTTCTGTCAGATGTCTCCATTTGCAGAACGATATCGTGACTATTTTTTTTTTTTTTTGCACAGTAATCCTTTTGCTGACACTTGACAGAGAAGGATGCGGCTCTTTTTAAGTGGGAGTGTTTTTTTCCTTTCTTCTTCCTCTTCAGCAGTTAGTCGCGGCTAAATCTGCAGAGTAATCTGTGGAATCGCTTTGCACAGATGCAATTAAAACGTAATGGCTTCAATTACGCATATGGCTTTTCTGGGCCTGATCTGTGAGGCCTCATTCTTCCTCAATGGGACACTCGCTGCACTCTTCTTCTCTTATTCCGTCAGTCCTCCCATTCGACAGAACTGCGCGGTGATCGACCCGTTTCTTCTTCAAAATGGCTGCCGTCCAGCATTAGCCTGGCCCGTGTCCCTGGGTTAGCACTCTGCACACACTCTCAGAAATGAAGTGACTATGGAGGTACATTTTAGTTCTTCAAGGAGAAAAAAAAATCCAAAATGTACCCTAAAGGAACAGTAATGTTCTCTTTGGCTACAAGAAAAAAAACAACAAAGGTACAAAAAAGGTTAATTAATTAATAATGGGGCGCTCAGGCAGAAAGAGGAGGGCAGTCGGAGGGTTGCCAGTTCGATCCCCCACCAGGGTGTGTCGAAGTGTCCCTAAGCAAGACACCCAACCACCAAATTCTCCTGGTTGGTGCCTTGCATGGCAGCCAATCACCGTTGGTGTATGAATGTTTGTGTGTGTGTGTGTGTGTGGGTGAATGAGAAGCATCAATTGTACAGCACGTTGGATAAAGCCGCTATATGAATGCCAACCATTTACCATTATACAGTATATTGCTGGCTTGTGGTACAATTGGACTTACGTCTATGGTACCACCTGCTGCATCATTTTAGGCAGTTTTCATACCTTTATTTCTGAGAGTGCGTGGAGCGTGCACTCTCTCTCATCCGCTTCCTCCCGATCTCTCTTTTTTATCACTTTTTCCACCCTGTTATCTCACTCTCCTCTCTGTTTCCTTGAAAAAGTTGTGAGTCAGAAGACAGATAAAAGTTTTTATTTTTCAAGCGGGCCGCCGACAGCTCGTTGAACTCTCCCACGCGAAACACGGCCCACCTAACGAGCATTCTCCTTCGTTAGTGACAGTGGCACCATTTTCCCGCCGTGCACCACCTCTGCCCCCCCCCCCCCCCCCCCCACGCTCCCACACCCCCACGCCCCTGCAACATCGTGATTCGCCCCCGTATGGAGAGATTTGCGCCATAAATGCTCATTTAATCAGCCTGGCGATCCGGCCTGGTGAGCCTGGTCCCATTTGATGCGTTTCATAAGTGAAGATAAGAGGCTTCTCAGCTCTGACATTTCATTTAAATCATAAAAAAAATATATTCTTTATCAATTATCACCGCGGGAAACCCGTAAACAGAGTCGGCGGTGGAACATGCAGGACCTCGTCAGCTGATATCTCCTCTGAGTGACCTTTCGTTTTGCTCATATCGAAAGTTTTTTGGTTGTTGATTTTATCACTTTGTCAGAATGTCCCCAGACGCACTGCTGGAAAAGATGTGACGGCCAACTTTATTTTTAGATTTTTCTTCATTTGTATCGTACACATACTGAGACACCTGGAGAACACACTCACAGCCTCGAAGATGAAACGCAGGTACATTTTGGTCCGGGGTGGCCAGTCTCATCGACATTCTATTCCTCTTTTTCCCCCCCCCCGAGAGATACGAGCTCGTAACATTTCTGCGATCGATCCTCAAAGACCGGAAACCCCCCCCCCGTGTGTGCCCGTGATTCGGAGGGGCGCCTCGCTAAGTGTTGCTACACGAGACGGAACGCGTGAACATCGACCACGGCGTGTCCGGGCGGCGAACCCCATCGATCCGAACAACGCCGCGCGGGAAATCGATGATGTCATCATTGATCATCAGCAGTGTCGTCTTTGTAGAAGGCCAGGATAACGGGGGGGGGGGGGGGGGGGGGGTCAGTGGAGGGGGGGGCAGGTGGGTTTGTCAGCACGTCATGACAGATGGAGAGCGAAGACCACTCTCGGCCTACACTCTCAGAGATAAAGGTACAAATGTTTGTCACCCTGTTATGTACATAACATTGTACCCCTAGCCAGCAATATATAATTATTTTGTATCTTTTCCGCTCACAAAATGTACTCATTTGTACCCAAAGAGAACATTGCCTCCAACGTCCTCCACTTTATTTCTGACCTCTCTCTCTCTTCCTGTCTCTTTTCCCGTGATTGGACCCTGAAAGCGAAATGCTCGATTAGGTTTCCGTGGTAACGGTCGCTGACGGCACACATGCGGGATTGTTTACGTTGGCGACAGTGCGACGTTTATCACCGGCGCCCGTGCGCCGACACGTACAGATTAGACAAAATTCACCGGCTTATGAATCATTTCGCGTTGTTCCTGCTGTCTGCACCAACATGGCCAATGAAGAGACAGAAAGAGAGAGAGAGAGAAGGAGAGAGAGAAAGAAAGAGAGAGCGAGAAGTAGAAAGAAAGAGTGGAGGTGAGAGAGAGAGAGGGACCTTGCTAAAGGAGGGTAATTAGGGTTGACCACCAGGGAGCGCTCTTGCGACAGGGAAAAAAAACATAAAAACACGGCTGTTATTTCCCGGGATATTCTCTCTTCATGGCCGGATGGCGAGCCCTCCCGATTTCACCCCAAAACCCCCGTACAGGATTTCACCCCCCGACTGCGCGGCACATCTCCCCCCCATCGTCTTCCATTTTGTTTCTTCGCGGGCGAGCCGCATCGCTGCGCGGTAATGAATCGTCGCTTCGGCCCCGTTTGTTTACCTTTCCGGGAAATAAGCGTCGGGGCTCCCCGTGTTCACGCTGCGTGGGGCCGGCCGCCATCTTGGCTCCGTGATGTGTATCCGTAAGACACATCTCAGTGCCCGCTAGGAAGGGGCCACGCGTGGATATTATAACCAGAGAGAGAGAAAGAGAGAGAGAGAGAGAGAGAGGGAGAGAGAGAGAAAGAAAGAGAGGGAGAGAGAGGGGGAGAGAGAGAGAGAGACAGAACGAGAGAGAGTGGGCGAGAAAGAGAAGGGGGGGAAGAGAAACTAAAGAATTGCCAAGCTCAGCAACAATATCCCAATGGTAACATTGATCATGATAATGTGATGAGTTGTTTTCACTGTCCAGCACACACCCCTGTCTCTACTGCGTGGTAGCCAATGCAACTGCGTCTTAATCGGCCGGCATGAGATTCAACTTTTACACACACTCATGCACACACACGTTTGCACATATACACACTTGCATGCACACATGCACACACAAATACACGCACGCACAAACACACAACCGAACTCATGCGCACACACACATAGATGCATGCCCCACACAAACATGCACACACACACAGATGTCCCCACACATACAAACACACACACCCATGCATACACAAACGCACACACACAGACACACCCGCACCCACCCCCCACACACACACACGTGACCTCTGGCCCCGGTGAACAACAGATGAGCCGAAACACATTTGAACTCTCCTCCGAACAATGGCTCTGTACGTCTTGTACTTGAAGGGATCCCGTATCAGACCGAACACACCCCTCAGATACTCATTATCTCATCAGGCAAACAGGCCTGGCACAACCTCAGCCCTTTAATTCATTCTGCCGCCTTCCGCCTCACAGCCACTCGCACACCGCCATGCCTGCAATACTCACGTGCACATTTCTGTCTCATATTAACATCGTGTTTCTGTAACACTTTATTTGAAGGCTCCTACATAGCGGCTATGTAACTCATAGTCATAAGCATTCGTAAGCTTTTTATGTCGATAACCGACATAAGGATCTTGCGTCAGTTCACTTGGCATGGCATGGTTATGTCACTTGCTGCATCAGTGTTGACATGGCACGCCATATGCCTATTGGCGGTTATTGACATAAGCGCTTACGAATGGTCTTATGCGATATTCTGAACAAAATTATTTGTTTGCTTCGGTTTGTTGAAAATGCTTATGGGTTCTCAAGTTCTTTACCAGCACCTAGATCAGTGGTCCTCAACCCTGTTCCTGGAGATCTACCGTCCTGTACGTTTTTACTCCAACCCAAACAAAGCACACACCTCAATCAACAGGCTAGAGCGGTCATTGAGCTGCTAATCAGTAGAATCAGGTATGCCAAATTAGGGTTGAAATGAAAACCTACAGGACAGTACAAACAAAAAAGCAAATTAATTATTAATCCAATGGCAAGGGGTTTTATATACCAGTAGAATACCACACCAGAGACAAGCTTCTGGACCTTTTTTCAGCAGTTTCCGTTCCTTTATTTCGGAGAGGGTGTGCTACACACTGAAATCCCAGCCTCAGCACAAATCTACTCCATCGATACTCCGGGTCGAGGGGGCGGAGGCAGGGGCGGGGGGAGGTTGGGGGGGGGATGGGGTCACGGGAGTCCGAGAGGCCTTCACATGAACTCCCTGAACTTCGGGAACGCCCTTTGGGTCCGGTGAAGAGCACTGAGGGGGGTGGGGTGGGGGGGTTGGGGGGGGGGGATTCTTCTCCACACAGTTGGATGTCAAACAAGACGAATCACCAGCATGTTCTTTGGCCGGCCTTGTCATTATTATTATTATTATTATTATCTTTCCCTCTCTCTCTCCCTGTGAATCATTCTGGGAGAAAAAACAAAAACAGAGCAAGGCGTGGTGATGCGTTGTGGTCCATCCTCTCCTCACGCTCTCAGAAATAGTGATATTTTTGTTTTCCTCAAGGATCAAACCTCCAAACTGTACCATGACTCAACAGTAATGTTTTCTTTGGGTACAAATGAATATGTTTTCCTAGCTCAAAGGTTACAAATGAATTATATATCGCTGGCCCAGGGTACAATTCTACGTACCTATAGGGTGCCGTCTGTACCCTTCTTGGCACTTTTAGGACCTAAAAAGGTACAAAGTGCACAGAGACGATCCCCAGACCTCGTCAAAGGAGCTAACGAGGGATCGGCCAGTCCCACCTGGAATAGGATGAGGATGAGGATGAGGAGGGGGAGGAGGGGCGGGAGGAGTCTGGGGAATGCCAGGGAAATGACCTCTTTAGCTCCACCCGCACCCGCTCCGGGATTTACTGGGACCGCGGGAAAAAAAGTAGTAAACTCTTGGGACGGTCGGGTGAAGGGGAGGGGAGGGGGGGGGGGGACATTCCTGTTCACTGGCCACAAGAGGATGAAGCTAAAAGAACAGATAGACGGGCGTGTGTGGGTGTGTGTGTGTCTGTGTGTGTGTGTGAGGGGGGTGCTCTTTGAACTTGGAACCTTCAGCAGAATGTCACATGGTTCCTGGAATCAACTTGTTGACCTCCCTGCTAAGCCCTCCCCCCATCCCAAGAAAAAAGAAAATCTATTTAAAACAGAAAAGATTTTTCAATTAGTCTCCCCCCCCCCCCCCCCCCGACCCACACCCCCCCACCCCTCCCCCATATCTCCTCAAGACCTCTGTCAGCAAATTCCCTTCCCTGGAAAATATTCTGTTTAAAAAAAAAAGTAATGAACCTCTTGTTTAAAAAACCTATTCCTGGTTGGCATTGCTTACATAGTGTTGCGTAGGTTAAGCCCAACAATGATAATATTTATCCATGATTACTCAGTGAGGAGCAGTGCATTCTGGTCTACTGGAGCTCCCTGGGGTCATGCCCTACACTGCCACCAACTTAAAAAAAAAAATGGCTGCCTTTAATGCCTAAAAGAAGCAAAATCGCCATGGTTATGCTTTGTTCAAAATGTCACATTTGCATGCTTATCTTTACAGGAAAAAAATGTGTGTTTGTAGAAAACACCTATCTGTTGGGTTTTCAGCAATATTCGGTAATATCTTCCTGATATTATGTATGCACATCTTTTTCTTTTTTTTATGTGCTTGTAGGAAATATCCTTTGGACACCTGTTGGTTTTTTATCTGAATATTACTAAAGATATTCAGTAAAATCTTACTGATATTGTGCATGTTAATCTTTTTTTTTTTAAGTGTGTGTTTGTAGAAAACATCTTTTGGATATCTGTTGGTTTTTAAGCAGAATATTACTAAAGATATTCAGTAAAATCTTACAGATATTGTGCATGTTAATCTTTTAAAACAAAAAGTGTGTGTTTGTAGAAAACATCTTTTGGATATCTGTTGGTTTTCTGAGCTGACTATTACCAAAGATATTCAGTAATATCTTACCGATGTTATAAATTCTAATCTTTACAGAAAAAAAACAAAAAACGTGTTTAACATCTTTTGGTTTTCTTAGGCTGAATATGTCTACTTTGAGGACCAGTTCCAGGGAGTCAGTCCAAGGACACATCCCAGTTCCCGAAACCACAGACTTCTTTTCGAGCACCCACTTGGGTTTCTGCTCCAGAGCCGTCTCCTGGCAAACATTTCTTACATTTCCATTTGTAGTACAGCGCTGGTGCAATAAATCTTATGCACAAAGAAATGTCAGCGCTACAGACAGCTACTGCTTCGCAAATGAACAGAGAAACACCGTGAACTGACTTTTGGGTTGGATTCTCCACTCCCTTTCCGTTCCTTTCCCCATCCTCTCACGAGCAGATAATAAAAAATGAACAAACAAAAATGTTGCCCATTTTAGCATGAAATTATGTAAACTCTGCTGTAAAATCCAGTTAGGCCAGCTTGAAAATTGAGTTGGTCTGGCTTGGTATGAACAGGTCAACCAGCATGGCCAAGCTGGTCATAAGCTGGTCTAGCTGGGTATGAGCTGGTCAACCAGCATGGCCAAGCTGGGCATAAGCTGGTCTAGCTGGGTATGAGCTGGTCAACCAGCTAGTGCCGGTAGCTTGTCTGAGCTGGTAGCTTGTCAACTAGCTACTAGCTGTTTTAAAACATAGCTTGAGCGTGGGTGTCTCGGTGGCGCAGCCTGCAGGGCACTGACCGCATGCTCATTGTGAGCCGCGACGTCAACGGTTCGAATCTGACAATTTGTCGCATGTCTTTCCCTCTCTCTTGCCCCCATTCTTCCTGTCTCTATATATTGTCCAATAAAGCTGAAAAAGGCCTAAAAAATATCTTTAAAAAATAAATAAATAAATAACGATAGTTTGAGCTCATCAAACCATCTCCAGCTGAGCTGAGCTGGTCAACCAGCTAAACTATGTTGAGCTGGGAGCTGGACTGAACTGGTCAACCAGCTAAACCATGTTGAGTATGAAGCTGGTCTGAACTGATCAACCAGCTATCACCTGTTTCAAAACCTAGCTTGAGCCGCAGCACGGAAATGGTTTGTGGCGTGCGAACGACAGTAAAGCGGGTTATAGATGTTGCGATGTGTGTACGTGTTTTTCTTTTTCGGGAGAAGTGCACTGTTACTCCTATTACTAACAGAGGGTTTCGGAAAACGGTGGAAAGTTCCGGAAGGTCAATGACCCGCTCTGTTTATTTCGCCCCATTGCGATAATAAGCACTCTTCCCCTCGGCAAACTTAAACGCCACACCCCCGCCGCGTTGCGATGACCTCGTTCAGGGTTGAGCGAGAGGGCGCAAGAGTGTAGTCAAACTAACTCTCGCCCTCTTCACGTCTCTTTATTTTCCCCTCCATTTCACCACATGCCCTTTACCGGAGAAGAAGAGAAAAAAATGAACAAAAAGAAGTAAACTAAAGAAGAGAAAACAGCGGTAAATAACTAAGAGAAGGCTTTCCGTTTGTGTTGAGGTCGGAAACAGACGCCGGCCTCTCGACCACACGCTAAGGCACCTTCGCCGAAGCCAGGCCCAAACTCAGCCCTGGTGACGCTCTCTCGATACGGAGCTAAGTTCACCAAGCAACAACCAGTCTTTTTACAGAGATGCTGCTTCTATTTTCAAAACAGTGGTCTCCAGCCCTGGTCCAGGAGAGCCACTGGGTCTGCTGGTTTTTTATTTGAGACCCCCAAAATAAATATTTTGTACAAATACGTTAAGTTTGTTGTTGACAAGTGCATTAGCTAATGAAAAGTTAGTGTCACGTATTTGTCCGTCATTAATTCACGGTAACAACTGCATGCGTTAGTGTCGATTCATGAAGCTTGTTCAAGTGTGAACGGCACGCCTCTGTCTCACCCTGCCCTGGGACTCTGCCTGGCCCCAACGTCAGGCCCCAACGCCGGGCCCTAATCCCAACAAGATGTTCGGTGGCGGTGGCGGTTCCTCCATCCGTGCTGTGGATCAACATCAAAGCCCGGCGTGAGCGGGGCGGGCGGGGTGGAGGGGGCGGAGGGCGGGAGGTTTGGGGGGCCCCCGCACCCCGAGGGGGGGGAAGGGAGAACATGCCCGATGTTACAATGCCGGTTTTCCGCCGGGGTCCAAGGTCAAACGTGGATCCTATTTACACCTCCCCGCACCAGCAGGAATTGGGGGGGTGCCGGGGGGTGGGGGAGGGGGGGGAGGGAGGGGTAATTACAGACCACTTCTCGTTGTGGCCGTGGGACAAACAGAATCGCAGTCGGTTTCTACACACGCACATAAACAAAACAGCCCCCCCCCCCCCCCGATAGCATCGCAGAATCAGTTCAGCATGTGTTGCTTCTCCTATCCCTCTCCCTCCCTCTCTCTTTCTCCCTCTCTCCACCCCTGCATTTTCTGTTTGAAACCCTTTGAGGAGTAAGATCATAAATATGTGATTAGACTGTTCCGCTCTGAATATTTTTAAATGGCTGATGTATCAATCATGGCTGGTAACTGAAACCAGAGGCAGTTGCAGCAGAGACTGGTCAGGTGCTAGCGTTAGCGTCATGCCCATGGAAATGACTGGTAGCCGCAGTTAGCAAAATCTCCCATTCATTGTCAATGGCTGCACTATGGATTGTGGGTAATTTTGCTACAAAGGACTGCTCAGCCTGCTACTGGCTTAAACAAATGAAGGAATGGATGAAATGGAAAACGAATGGAAGTCAATTGGGAACTTCATTATGGGCGCTACTTAAACCCTGATAACAACGATTAAAAATCCTTTATTCCCATTTTTTCTTCTTTATGCATGAAAAATCCTGTTTGACTTGATGTGTGGTACATCACGAAGTGTGAATATTTAACCAGCTTAAAAAAAGCAGCTTTGATCGGTTATGTTCTACTTGTTGGCGCTGAAACATTTGGCTACAAAAAGAAGACCAGGACACACGGCGCCTAGCTTCATCCGAGTTCGGACCTCGGCTGCAAAGTGTGCAGTGGAACTCATAAAAGGCTAAGCTAGCACTGCTGAATGATGCTATGCCACCATTGTACTGGCTCCTGTTGACCTGCTGCTTATCCAGGTATCTCTGTCGAAACACCAGAGGAGTTCCAGAACACTGACTTTTGAAAAATGTCAAAAAAAAAAAAAATGTAAATTTGAACTTCGCCTCAAAATCTATCGGCACAATAAACTGGTGGCAATGTTCTTTTGTGGCAGTGAGAAATCAGAGTGCAACGTGAAATACAGTGAGATATGCATCGCACTACGACAAAACAGCGATGCACACTTATCTATAATTACAATCAAAATGGTGGAGCCATAGGTGGCTTTGCAGGCAGCATACGCTGTAGGAAGCGCACAGGTGAGAGGCCCTGTATTACAGATGAAAAACGAACAAACTCTTTAAATACACACCGGAAATGAACCCCCAAAACGCCCAATCCTGGAGAGTGAGGTTTAATTACCGGATAGCAGGGGAGGGGATCCCACCAGTACAGAAAGCAGTTTCTCGTACAAAACTTTCACATTAAACAGAGAGAAAGACAGGCTTTCTCCCCCCACCTCCCCACCATAAAAGAGGGAGCGAGAGGAATTGATAGATAGATCCTTTCTTTTAATACGTTACACGGATTGTTGGTTGCAAGGTTGGGTGCCCCCCCCCCTTTGGAAAAAGCCACACCCCCCAGGTCAGGTCAGTTTGAGAAGCGGTCCCGTTTCGGGAGGTCTTACGTTACAATGGTACTGCGTCACCCTACCCCCCCCAACCCCCCCCCGCCCATCCTAATCTCCCCCAAGACCCCCCCCCCCCCCCTCCCCAGGAGTGGTAACCGGAGACATGGGAGGGGGGTGTTTGTGTATGAGACAAACGGGCAGCCAATCTCGGGCCCCAGGGTGCACCACTCCCCGCGGCTGATGCTGATGATGTCACCTCACCCCCATACTGGCTGCCTGGCTTCAGGTTCTCAATCCGTCTGAATTATTTACAGAGTTTAATTCAATCAGCAGCGTTTACACTGCCCTCGTGATCCAGCTCCCTGCACTGTTACAGGAAACAAAACAACCCCCCCCTCCGCCGCTTCCCACCCCCTACCGCCTCTTATAACACCCCCCCCACACTCTACACCCCCCCCTACTAGACACCTCTCCGTACCCCGCCCGCCCATTTTAAAAGATGCAACAGTGGATTAAAGAACTGTAATTCCACAAGACACACAACCCACTACAGCAACCTGAGCAATACTGCAGCATACTGTACTTTATTCATATAGAATTATTACTATTTAAAAATGATATAATATTGTTATTATTATATTTTTACATCGATAGGGAGTTGCATGGATTCAGTGCTTTACAGTGAGGAGGGGGAAACTCGCCTCGACCACCACCTGGGTGTAGCATCCACCTGGGTGATGCACGGCAGCCATTTTGTGCCAGAACGTATCATCATCATTATTAGTATTGTTATTATAAATGTTACCAGTAACACTTACATACCAATACATGGACATACTGGATATGCAGATATCATTGCTGCTGTTCATATTATTGCAGCTTTTTTGCATGCGCCATACAGTACATTATTGACGTGAAATGTAAATCATATTTTCCAAAAACATTAATGTATTTACAGTACATTGCGGTATATATTCCATTTGGGCCTGCCAGCTTTTTGGGTGTGGGTGGTGTGTGTGTGTATGTGTGTGTGTGATGGTGGTGTGTGTGTGTATGTGTGTGTGTGTGTGTGTGTGTGTGATGGTGGTGTGTGTGTGTGTGCATGTGTGTGTGTGTGATGGTGTGTGTGTGTGTGATGGTGGTGTGTGTGTGTGTGTGTATGTGTGTGATGGTGGTGTGTGTGTGTATGTGTGTGTGTGTGTGTGTGTGATGGTGGTGTGTGTGCATGTGTGTGTGTGTGATGGTGTGTGTGTGTGTGTGATGGTGGTGTGTGTGTGTGTCTGTGTGTCTGTGTGTGCGTGATGGAGGTGTGTGTGTATGTGTGGTGGGGGGTGTAGATTTAAAGCCCCTCACCCCTCCTAGACATTTGGGAAAAGTCCCCCAGTCTGTGGCCAAAATGTTGCGTTGAGTACAGTAGAGTATAACACATGGCCCTTAGTCATCGGATATTCACCCCTGGACCCCCCGCCCAAACCACACCCCCCCCCCCCCCCCCCCCCGGTTAATTCAACAGAGGGCAGAGAACAAAAGAAGCCCTTGTCAGAGGGGCCTTGACACCCCAGGGAGGCTGGGGTTACAAGATGAGGCGGCCAGCCTTGGTTTCGGGGGGCCTTGGTTTCCCCTCCACCCCACCCCACCCCAAACACCCCCCAATCCGGCATCCGCCCCCTCCAACGTCCCTCTTTGTGCTCCTACAGGGGAGCGGGCATGTTCCAGATTCACCCAGGAACCTGCAGGGGCCAAACCGCCGTCATCTTCTCATCAGAGGTCAAAGGTCAGACGCTGACAGGCTGGTCTTTGCCCCATCAGCGTGAGTGTGGGGAGGGGGGGGGGGGGGTGTTAACATCACAGCCCACATGGTCTGCTGCACATTCGACTAAAACCTGTTTAAGAAGTCTATGAAGGGAAAAATGTGTCTAAGATCTAAGAGTCTAAGACCTACTCTTGAGCCACTGACAAATACGGCTATTAGCACCTTATACTTGGACTGAATTCATGCAGAAAAAAGAAAACGAATTTAAACCAAAAAAAATTACTAATTATGGGTAAGGGAGGTAGACAAAAATGGTATGTAAATGAGTGGTATGTGAGTCAGTGGTATTTCAGTTAGATGTTAGATAATTCTAATTACAAATGATAATTTATGTCCACACATGAACTACTCACATTAAAACAGGACCTTTTTTTTCCCTTACAAAACAAAACTAAAAAAGCAGCCAGACCAGAAGCTGGTGGATGTTCTCCGTATTCGATGATTACTTACATAAGAGGGGCAATTATGTCTTTAAAGAGGTTACAGAGCGTACAGGAAGGGCACGCTAAACGATAAACAGGCCCGGCACGCAGGAGAACGCGAGAGGAGCCTCTCTCCAGGGTTTCAGGGCAATCAGCAGAATCAGAGCCGGTGTCCTGTTCCCTGTTCAAGGGGATCGCTCCCGACATCAAAACACAGGTTCTGCACAGCCTGCGGGGGGGTCTGCACAGCCCGCGGGGGGGTCTGCACAACGCACAGCTCACTGAGACTCAAAAACACACACACACGCACACACACGCACACAAATACAGACACTTACTGAGACTACACGGCATCAAAAACACACACACACACGCGCACACAAGTACAGACACTTACTGAGACTACACGGCATCAAAAACACACACACACAAATGCACACAAATGCATAAACACACACATTTACATATACATACATGCTTGCACACAGATGCATACACACGCTCACACATGCAAACACACACACACAAATGTACACAGTTACATATATAGACACTCACACATGTGTTCATACAGAAACCCACACACAGATACACGCACACACACACACACACACACATATGCACATATATAAACACACACACACACACATGCATGCGCATAGAGAAACACACGCACACACAAAAGCGAGTAAAAATGTCAAAGATGCCAGACTGGAGGCCTTGATCCTGACGGTGTGTTCCTGAAGGGCCCCTCTCTCACACAGAGAGCAGATTATCTGGGCTTTGGGTTACGCGCTAAGCAGGTCGTCATCCCCTCTCTGGGCAAGGCAACCAGGAGAGAGGCAATCCCTCCTCCTCTCTCTCACCGTCTCTATCTCTCTCACTCACTACCTCTCACTCTCTCTCTCACTCACTGTCTCTCACTCTCTCCCTCTCTCTTGCTCTTTCTCTCTCCCTCCCCCCCCTCTCTCTCACTCACTGTCTCTCTCCCTCCCTCCCTCCTTCTCACTCTCTCCCTCCATCTCTTTCCCTCCCTCTCTCACTCTCTCGCTCGGTCTCTCTCCCTCCCTGCATCCCTCCCTCCCTCCCTCTCCCCCTCTCCCCCTCTCCCTCGCACAGACCCAGGCTCTGGCCCACTTTCCTTTCTGGGTAAGTGGAGCTAATCCCGAGGTCAGGGAAGGGCAGCCGCTAGCCCTGCTAGGCCCTCTACACCCGCATCCAGAGAGTAATCTTTCTCACACACGCGAGATTTCACATGAGCACTTTCAGAGCCAGGCTCAAGTACGGGGATTAAAAATAAAACATAATTACATTTCTCTGCTTCGCTCTCTCTCTCTCTCTCTCTCGCTCTCACTCTGAAATTCTGATTTAAAAAACGCTTTATTGGCATGACATAAGATAATACGTGTGTTGCCAAAGCTTTACAAGAGCATCGCGATGCATATGAACTCCATATAAACAAGCGCTTGTAAATTTAACAAGTACATCTCTCTCACTCCCTCTCTCTCCCCTTCTCCCCTCCCCTGTCCATGGTTGGCAGTCAATATTGTGCAAATTTTTTTAATGTTTTATTTCTTAATTTCATATGGAAAATGACTGGAACGTTTGGAAGCAAATCAGATTTGTTTTTTTGCACCTCGTGGAGAAATTATTTGCAGTGCTGCAGCTTGTGGGGAAGTGTCTTTAACAATGTTGACACATTCTTAGAATAGGGAGAATCCCTCAAATGAATTATAATGAGTTTAGATCCTTGTTAAATTACGGCAGGATTCTTCAACAAAAACGCGATTGCTTACAGTCTCTGCTGGCTCTCCTTCCAATCAGCATCCAATCTGCTGGCTCGTCTTCCAATCAGCATCCAATCTGCTGCCTCATCTTCCAATTTCCAATCAGCATCCAATCTGCTGGCTTGTCTTCCAATCAGCAGCCATTTTTGGCCTTGGAAACAAGGTGTGCAGATCGCAACAGCGCCATCATGACGACCTGTTCATTTTACCAAGGTCATACAGTGCAGTCCAGAAGTACTTGGACAGTGGCAGGATGTCTGTTTCTTTTGGTACTGTTCTCGAGCACACTGCATTTTGAAATTAAAACATTAATATGAAGGTTAAACTGCAGATTGTCACCTTTAATTTGAAGGCATTTATATCGATATTGGGAGAGTCCCCCCACAGTTTAGAGGACCAAAAGTAATTGGACAGTCAGCGTCTCAGCTGTTTCTGATTAGCCAGGTGTAGTCAATCGCTTCATAAGCGCAGGTGGAAGAAAGCTCTCAGTAGCTAGTCTCGCCGTGCATTCTGGGATTTAGAGTTTTTCCTGCGGCTGCTGCATTTTGCTGTAGCGCAGAAAAGTTTGACGTTTTCCGTGCGTTCCCGCGTATCGGCTAGGCCGGATCACACCCCCCCCCGCGGGATAATCTCCACTAATGCTCACGGCCGCTGTGCGCAAAATCAATAAACACCCGCCATTCCGCTAATGGACAGTGCGGATAACTGTACATTCCTGAGAATGAGGTCATCGAGCAGTTAGAATATCTGAGACGTACTGGCACAGAAAGCCCAATGGACCGAATACGAATAAATAAATAAATAAAATAATAATCATTGTGATACTGTTCTACTGTGGTAGCCAACCCTGTCCCTGGAGATCTACCGCCCTGTCGGTTTTCACTCCGACCCTAACAAAGCACACCTCATTCAACAGCTAGAGCAGGGCTGCCCAACCCTGTTTCCATGAGATCTACCGTAATATAGGGTTTCACTCCAACCTTAACAAAGCACACCTCGTTCAACAGCTAGAGCAGGGCTACCCAATCTTGTTTCTGGAGATCTACCGTCCTGTAGGTTTTCACTCCAACCCTAACAAGGCACACTTCATTCAACAGCTAGAGCAGGGCTGCCCAACCCTGTTCCTGGAGATCTACCGTCCTGTAGCTTCTCACTCCAACCCTAACAAAGCACACCTCACCCAACGGCTTGGTGACCTGCCAGTTTGTCGGGTCAGGGTTGAAATAAAAACTTGCAAGAGGGTACAGCAGATTTCCAGGAACAGGGCTGGTTACCATTGATGTTTTTTCTGTATTTTCTACTAAATATGATATGCTTACATATCTCTTCTCGGTGTGTTTGTGTGCATATGATTATAATAATGTATGTAAGTCTAGTGTGACGCATCAAGCATAATACATTTAGAATGCAATTTAGAAGGTTGTCCAACGCAGTTAAAAACATGATATTCTTATCCTTTCTACATGTACAATGGAAAATGTTGGCCAAATGTTGGAAAAGCTTCATGAAAACTCATTAAACACACTCTCCCTTTCTACTCCTGTTCTCCAAATTCCAACAGGAATCGCGAGAAGTCTGAATTCGACCAATCACGCGGACAGTGGTTCCCGCCAGACATGCAGCGGAAGTTTACCTCTGACCCCGTGACCCCCCTGACCTCTCACAGTGCCAGACGGGTCTGTTTGGGAGCACCAGACCATAACCGGATCTACGTAATCAGATTTACTCCACGCTGAACCTCAGCCCACCCCCGCCAATAAGCCCATTGATCTTTAAGACCGATCGATCATCCCCCAGCAATCCGGCGTGGGAGCCAGCCAGGAATCACGATTGATTCGTTTTTCAAGCGACAAAATTCCCTGGAACGGGGACAGACGTTAACCTTTAAAGGCGCAAGATCAGAGTGTCCTCAACTGAACATTCTAATGGTGATGTAACAATCACTGCCGGGTTCTAGAACACTGACTTACAGCTTTGGAAAAAAATAATAATAATCTATCGCAAAGAAATAACTGCAAATGAAATGTATCCATGGATGCCAATCAAAATAATTGAGGTGTAGGCGTATGCATATTTCAAATGCACCCAGACCAATTTCAGAACCACAATTAAATACTGAACTAATGAAAAACATCATATAAGTAATAGGTATAATACTACTACAACTACTACTACTAGTAATACTACTTTATATTATAATTATTAAAATTATTATTATTATTATTATTATTATTATTATTATTATTATTATTTATAATGCTATAATAGTGCTTTTCATTGTCTCAGATCTCTCATCTACCTGGGCAATGCACAGCGGCCATTTTGAATCAGAACACTGCCCACACATGACCTGCAGTGGAGTGTAAAGAGGAGGGGGGGGGGAGGTCTGGGTCTTTGGCAGTGACAAAGGGATCCCGCAAAAGAGGATTTCCCAAACTAACGGAGATCTGCGCTTGACCTCCGGGCGACACTGAGTTACTGGAAGGCAGATTGTCTGGTGTCGACTCGTAAACAAGGTGCTGAGCACCGCTTAACCTGGCAACCATTTTCCCTTACAGAAATGTTAAATGCCTTGTGAATACAATACAATTTAGGAAATATGTAATATACTGTAGATTAAGTTGCTAAATCTTATTCTGCTCTTGATACATCAAAATATTCGCAGTATTTTCCAGTTATGAAAGGGCTCTAATAATAATTAACCAATAATTATAATTAGGAGCAATTAACCATAGTTAACCATTAACCAGTGTTATTATTATAACTATTACTATTATTCCTTAATTTAAACAGGTCACTGTCTCGTTGAGATCAAGATCTCTTTTTCAAGAGAGACGTTTCAACGAAAACAGACAAAGATGAACTGAACCGACGCCGATATATATCTCCAACACACTGTTATAAGCGGGATGGATCAGGACGTATTCAACACGTGCAGATTGCAGGGAGAGCTTACTGCGAAGTCGACAAACGCCAGGTTGACCGCGTTACGCGGACAGCTGCTCCGCACCGGAGCAAGCAGTGGAAAAGCTGGACAGACGCGTGTTTGGGCTGGGAACGCGATAACTGATTTTGCACTTGAGCTGTCACAGCTTGCAGCATAAGGACTAGTAACTGACACTACGGACCAGATGCACACGTTTATTTATCATTCGGACATATGGTACGGTCACGTGTGTGTGTGAGAGAGAGCAATAGATGGAGAGAGAGAGAGAGGGAGGGAGGGAGGGAGGGAGAAAGGGTGAGAGAAAGAGAGAGAGACAGTGTGAGAGAGAGAGAGACAGAGTGTGAGAGAGAGGGAGGGAGAAAGTGGGTGAGAGAGAAACAGAGAGGGAGGGAGAGAAAGAGGGCGAGAGAGAAATAGAGGGATAATTTATGTCTGTGCGCATGCGTGTTTATTGAAATAATAAAATAATATCCCTCTACGAAGTCAACCCAGATCGACCCCTTCTTAAAACAGTGAAGAGGCGATTAGAGTTTTATTAGTTGTGGGCTATTCGTCCTCCATGTTCACAGGCTCAGGTGCCCGGAGATGTGTTTTATTTCTGACGGAGAGATGGAAGCAAGGCCGCAACCTCTGTCTAAAGACTGTGGAGGGGCGAGGGGAGGTGGCGTTTTCAGAAATAACGGTATGATAAGTGCCTTTTTGAGCCAGCAGCAGGCATCCTCCAGGGCTCATGGAGGCCCAGTGTGGGACTCTAGCCTGTATCGCGCCTGTCTAGTTTGTCTGCAAACGGAGAGAAGACTGGCATCAGAACGAGGCCTCATATTTCTCTCTCTTTTCAAGTAAGAAATCGTAAATTTATTTTTGTTACTGGATGTTCCGAAACTGCGCGTAACAGCACACCCGTAAATCACTTTCGAAATGACACCCGTAACGACTGCGTACTTGTGATTTTACAGCAGTGCTTTCTCTTTAAGCTAAATGGTTGGCATTTATATAGCGACTTTATAAATGCCTTTATCCAAGCCACTGTACAATTGATGCTTCTTATTCACCTTCATACACACACACCAATGGCGATTGGCTGCCATGCAAGGCACCAACCAGCTCGTCAGGAGCATTTGGGGGTTGGGTGTCTTGCTCACGGATGCCTCGACACACCCAGGGCGGGATCGAACCCGCAACCCTCCGACTGCCCGTACCGCCTGAGCCAATGATGCCCCCTTAGTGAGTATTGATCAGGGGTGCACAATAAGGGCCGATCCGTTTCAGGATTTTGTGGCTTCTGGTCTTAAACTTAATTATTTAATTGACTCAATCATATATTATCTGACATGTGTACGAGCACCGGCTACAGCTGCAGACTGCAAGTGCATCCTAATGATTTTACTGTGCTCAATTTATAGAGCTGTCAGGAAATGAAAAACAAGGCAATTGGTTGGAACAAAAACCAGTACGCAGACCAGCCCTTCGAGGACCAGAGTTGTGCACCCCTGGTATAGATCTATACACTGCATGGCATACAGTAATACAGACATTCAGAGAGCAGTCTGATAGCATTTCGAGCAGTGGTGTAGTAGCTCTGTAGTGTTGGGCTGATGTCACGCAAAACTTTGTAAAAGGATGAACTGGAACAAGCCAATGAACGTGTAAAAAACTGCAGCTCTCTTGTGCTCCAGCGTGTCACATGACCACCAGTCATTCCAGGAAGTAATGACAGCTGAGCCCAGGGCTAAAAGAAGTGAATTCAACATGAAAAACATCAAAGGAATTCAAAACATGTGTCAGCCAATCAGCTCGTGAGTCTGCACGGAGCGGTCATAAAACTTCTGGATGAAAGGTTGTCCATGGCGACAGGTTTGGTTGATTTACGATTCATTCCGCAAGAACCAGAATAAGGAATTTCAGTTATTGCATAAATTTTTCGGAATGTCTTTATGGCACGGACACAGAGCAAGGGTAGACATTCCTCGAGGGAAGGGCTCCCGAACCCTATTCCTGGAGACCTACTGTCCGCTCCAACCCTAACAAAGCACACCTCATTCCACAGCTAGAGATCTTTGAGTAGAAAATAAGGTGCGCCAAATTAGGGTTGAAAACCTACAGGACGGTAGATCTCCAGGAACAGGGTTGGGCAACTCTGCTCTAGCTGCTGAATGAGGTGTGCTTTGTTAGGCTTGGAGTGAAAACCTACAGGGCAGTAGGTCCTCCAGGAACAGGGTTGGGCAGTCCTGCTCTAGCTGTATAATGAGGGGTGCTTGGTTAGGTTTGGAGTGAAAACCTACAGGAGGGTAGATCTCCAGGAACAGGGTTGGGCAGCCCTGCTCTAGCTGTTAAATGAGGTGTGCTTTGTTAGGGTTGGAGTGAAAACCTACAGGGCAGTAGGTCTCCAGGAACAGGGTTGGGCAACTCTGCTCTAGCTGCTGAATGAGGTGTGCTTTGTTAGGCTTGGAGTGAAAACCTACAGGACGGTAGATCTCCAGGAACAGGGTTGGGCAGCCCTGCTCTCGCTGCTGAATGAGGTGTGCTTTCTTAGGCTTGGAGTGAAAACCTACAGGGCAGTAGGTCCTCCAGGAACAGGGTTGGGCAGTCCTGCTCTAGCTGTATAATGAGGGGTGCTTGGTTAGGTTTGGAGTGAAAACCTACAGGACGGTAGATCTCCAGGAACAGGGTTGGGCAGCTCTGCTCTAGCTGCTGAATGAGGTGTGCTTTGTTAGGGTTGGAGTGAAAACCTACAGGACGGTAGAACTCCAGGAACAGGGTTGGGCAGCTCTGCTCTAGCTGCTGAATGAGGTGTGCTTTGTTAGGCTTGGAGTGAAAACCTACAGGGCAGTAGGTCCTCCAGGAACAGGGTTGGGCAGCTCTGCTCTAGCTGCTGAATGAGGTGTGCTTTGTTAGGCTTGGAGTGAAAACCTACGGGAGGGTAGATCTCCAGGAACAAGGTTTGGCAGCCCTGCACTAGAATATAAACCCATCGAACACACACACTCACCCCCCCGTGACACCACTCCCTACAGACTGCAAGTTTACGGCTTACAGTCTAAACTTCTTCTTTTTTTTAAGAGAGAGAGAGTAAAATCTGGAGTTGAGTAACCATTTCAATCGCACAGATGTGAATCTTGGCCTCTCATTTCCCAAGCCACGCTATGGTGCTGGCTCCGACCGGGTGGCCTGTAGCGTAGTGGTTAAGGTGAACGACTGGGACCCGCAAAGTCGGCGGTTCGATTCCCCGGTGTAGCCCCAACAAGATCCGCACAGCTGTTGCGCCCTTGAGCAAGGCCCTTAACCCTGCATTGCTCCAGGGGAGGATTGTCTCCTGCTTAGTCTAATCAACCGTACGTCGCTCTGGATAAGAGCGTCTGCCAAAACTCGGCACGAAAGAGTAGGTCGCTCGCCGCTTCGGGCCGC